>NW_007734169.1:20672-32048 GCF_000696425.1 Galeopterus variegatus | reverse complement strand
TGTTTTCAAACTTTGCTTTTTTGGGTTTTTTTTTTTTTTTTTTTTGGCTGGCCGGTGAGAGTGGAGTTTGTTTTAAATGCAGAATCTCAGGCCCACTTGAGAACTCTGAATCAAAAACTATTCTTTAACAAAATCCTCTGATGATTTGTATACATATTAAAGTTGAGGAGCACTGGTGGAAGGGTCAGTTTCTGTATAACCCACCTAAGCAAAATCAGATCCTCAGAAAGCTTTTATTTCCCTTCCTTCCTCTCCTATCTTCCATGCTGATATGAGTATATCTTGGATTTTAGTTGCAGTTTGGTGTTAAAGGCTATGATTTTTATAAGCAATGGTAATTCACATTTACTGTATATGTTATTGATCTCTTTGCTCCTCATTGCTTCTTGCATCTCACTACTTCTTTTAGTTTCATTTTTCTCTTGTTGAAGTTCTCTTGGAGCATATGGTATGATAAAATTTCTGAGTCCTTGTAATCTAAAAATGTCTTTATTTTACCCTCATTCAAGAAGGACAATATTAATGGATATAGAATTCAAAGTTCAGAGATATTTTTCCTCAGCGCTTTGCAAGTATTACTCTGTCATCTTCTTGCATCCATAAAAAAAGAAAAACAAAAACAAAACCTTCTTATTATGAAAAATTTTAATCTTACAGAAAAGTAGAGAGAATAATATAATGAACCCCCAAGTATCTATCACTTGACTTCAGCAATTGTCAATAGTTTGCATCCATTTTGCTGATGGGAAATCTCACGTCAATCCCATTCTCATTTTTTTCAGTTCTTTTTATTCTGGTAGCTTTTAGGCAGCTCTTCTTTCTTCTTCTGAAAATTTACCATGATGTCTAGATGTGGGTTTGTTGGATTTTTAAAAATCCTGATTAGCATTTAGAGGTCTCTCTCAATCTAAAGACTTGTGTTCTGGTTCAGTCCTGGGAATTTATTGACTAGTATTTTTTCAGATATTGCTTCAATTATCTCCTTCTGGAAGTTCTTTTAGAGGAATGTTGTAAATACTGAGTCTTTCTTCCATGTGTCTTAACAATTTTCTTCATTCTTTTCATTCCTTTCTCTCTTTGTACTGTGTTCTGGGAAAATTTCTGTGTAAACTTTAAGCTTCCTAACTTATCCTTCAGCTGTGTAGGGTCTGCTGTTCAGTGATATATTTTTTGTTCCTATGCTTTTAATATTTTATGGTTACAGTGCTTGATTGTGTACTTCTCTCTTCTGGGAATATACTCCTGGTTGTGTCCTGAGTGAAGATAGCTTTCCAGTGGGCTTAATGGCAGAGGGGCTAGCCACACAGGAGCACTGCAGCAGCAGCAGCAGCCCTGGCCTCCAGGGGTGATGGCCACTGTCTTCCTTAGGTGAGGATCTTAGTTGTAACTGACAGAACCCACTACCTACTTTAAACATAAAAGGAATTTTATTTCTACTTTTTATTGAGGAATGGAATATAGTACTTAAAGGGCACCAATACACTATACACTTTAGTTAATGTTTACATATTCATATACTTGTTTAATCACCACCCAGATCAAAAAATAGATCATCCCCAGCCTTCCAGAAGCTCCAAGTGCCTCTTCACAGTCAGTATGCGTCCTCTCCCCCCACCAGAAGTAATCATTTCCTTTGATTTCTATCATCATCGATTAGTTTTTGAACATTATATAAATGAAATTACACCATGCATACGCATCTGACTTACTTTGTTGAACATGTCTATGAGATTCATTCTTGTTGCTGTGTATATAAAGTTGTCCTTTTATATTGCAGTGTAACAATTTGCTGAATGAATAGGTCACAGTTTACATATCCATTCTCTTATTGATAGACACTTGGGTTCTTCAGTTTTTTTTTTTTTTTCCTTTTTGTCTTTTTTCGTGTCCGGCAACAGATCGCAACCCTCAGTGTCGCGCCCGTACCAGACCGGGACCGGCAACGGGATGGCAACCCTCGGTGTTGTGCCCGCACCTCGCTCAGCCAGTGAGCGGGAACCGGTCTGTATGTGGGATCCGAACCCTCGGTGGGAGTGCCGCTGTGCTCCCAAGCGGCGCACTGTAGCAGTGCGCCACCGGGCCGGCCCGGTTCTTCAGTTTTTAATTATGCTAAATAATACTATGAATATTCTTGTTCATGTCTTTTGGTGTATGTATTAGTCTGTTTTCTGTTGCTTATAACAGAAAACCTGAAACTGGGTAATTTATTTAAAAAAAGGAAATTTATTTCTTACAGTTTCAGAGGCTGGGGAGCCCAAAGTCAACACATCTGTGAGGGCCTTCTTCTGCAGCAATGCAAGGTGAGAATGTGCTGAGCCAGGGAGAGCTCACCTGCTCACTTGCTCTCCTTATAAAGCCATCAGAACCATGCCCATGCTCACCCATTAGACTATCAATGGATCAATCAATTCACAAGGGCACAGTTCTCACAGTCTAGTCACCTCTTAAAGGCCCCACCTTTTAATTACCATAATATGATTTCCCACCCTCTTAACACTGTTACAGTGGGGATTAAGTTTCCAACACATGAACTTTTGCGGGACACATTTAACTCATAGCAGTGCACATATGCATTCATTTCCCTTGGGTAAAAACCTAGCAAAGAGATTGTTGGGTCATAGAATGGGCATATGTTTAGCTTGGTAGATACCATCAAACAATTTTTCCAAAGTGATTGTACCAATTTAAATTCCCATCAGCAATGCATGAGAGTTACAGTTGTTCCATATCTTGTCAATACCTAGTATTATGTGCCTTTTTTATTTTTAGTCATTCTGGTGGATTTGTAGTGGTGTCTCATGGTTTTAATTTGCATTTCCCTGATGAGTAGTTATGTTGATCACTGTGACAGATTAGATTTTCCAAAGAAAGCCTCAACAACATCTTTCATTCCACATGATCTTACAATGTAACTTTGATAGTCTTCCTGTCAGGAGGTGAAGTCTGTGTCCTCTCCCCTGGAATCTTGTGACTTTGGTGGAAGAGATAACATGTGGCCTCTGAGGTTAGGTCATAAAAGGCATTACCCAGTTTTTTGAGACACCCTCTTGGAGCCCTGAGCTTCCATAGAGGTAGTTAAACTAGTCTGAGGTTACCATGCTGTAAAGAAGCCCAAACTGGCTCATACAAAGAGTCCATGTGGAGAGGCCCTGAGACTGCATGAGAGGGGAAAGATTCCCAGCCAGCCACCGCTGCTCCAGTCCCCCACCTTGTCAGCTCTGATCTTGTTTGGCTGCAACTGCATGAAACACCCTAAACCAGAACCTCCCAGCTGAGACATTCCCTAATACTTGATTGTTGTTTTAAACCAATGGCTCTAAACTGAGGGAGATTTTGCCCCCAGGAGACATTTGACAATGTCTGGAGACATTATTTTTGGTTGTCGTAACTTGGGGGATGGGGAGGGAGCACTACTGGCATCTAGTGAGTAGAGACCAGGGAGTTGCTAAACATCCTACAGGACACAGTACAGTCCCCACACAACAGAGAACTATCTGGCCCCAAATGTCAATTGTGCTGAATTTGATAAACACTACTTTTAGCCACATAATTTTAGGGCGATTTGTTACCAAGCAAAAGTACTAGAACAAGCATGCAGGCAGAGAGGGAGCTTATTAACAAAAATTACATAGTTCACAGATCTCTGAGAAGGCCAGAGTGTTGGGCTTAAAGGCTACTTAGCCAGGAGTAATGCTCAAACCACACCACTGGGAGCTCAGTAAAGAGCACTGGACATGGACCCACAGCTTGCACCTGTGATGTTGAGAACGGAATTCCAGAACCTCTGAAAGGTGAATGCCAATGCCACCCTCACCAGAAAGTGGATTTGACGTGTTTCTTGCTTCTTCACTTTGCTCACTTTTGAATCGGTCTGACTTTGGGGCGTCTGATGGATGACCCCTGGGCCATGTGTAAACTACTTGCAAGGGAAGCTGAGAAAGCAAGTTTTCTGGCTTCTAGGGAGGCAGGACTAACAAAGGAAGGGTGTACGAAAGATGCTGGAAAGCCAGGAACCCTTTCAAAATTCCCTGGCAACATGTCATAAGCTTGTTGTAAACATGATTTATGATGGCTGCAGCATAACAAGTGTTATTACTTTATTACTTTACCACAATTTACCAATTCTTTCATTAACACATTTGGATTATTTCTAGTTTTCAAAAAACTTATTTAAAATAATGCTGTGATGTTCTTATGCCTTTTGGACTGGCAATTTTACTTTAGAAATTATAATTCTAAAGAAATAACTAACCTCCCCTGCCCCATCTATCATACAAACGTACTTATTGCTTTATTAATTATAACTACTGAAAACTGGAAATAGCTCATGCACATAAAACCATGGAACAAGGGGCTAGTTTGTGATATAAAAAAACTTCTAAAATTTCCCAGGATGGTATTAATCCCAAATATTAGGTCACATTGTCTTCATCTGTTTACACTTGGTCGGACCATGTGTCCAGTTTATCTTGAAAAATGTGGTCACTGTGACTAAACAATTGTATTATGATGGAATATTATAATAAAAATAATGACCGTACATTCTACTAGGCTAATACATGGAACTTGGGTACAGAATGTTTTATGAAAAAAACTGAAATATGAAAGTCTAAATATACTAATCAAAATAGTGTAAAATTAGTGTTTGCATAATTCAAAAGGTCATAAGATGGTGTGTTTTTTTGCTTTTGATGTGTAAAGTGGTTTAATATAGAAAAATAAGAGGAAATTCCATTTTATTGTATTATGTTTGTATTAACCTCGCAGCATCTGAAGAGCTTGCCCAATAGGTGGCAGTACTGGATAAGAGCAGATAGAAACTTTTCCAGGCTGTCTTCAGGCAGTGTTTCTCATAGTTTGGTGTATGTTGCAATGACCTTGCTAAAACATAGCTTGCTGGGCCCTACTCTCAGAATTTCTGACTTAGTAGGTGTCTTAGTCTCTTAGTGCTGCTATAACAAAATACCTGAGACTGAGTAATTTATAAAGAACAGAAATTTATTTCTTACAGTTCTGGAGGCTGGGAAGTCCAGAGCATGTTACTGGCAAGTTTGGTGTCTGGTGAGGCCCTTTCCATCGATGGCACGCCATCCTCACGTGGTGAAAGGCAGAGGGGCAAAAAAGGGCCTAAGCTAGTTCCCTCCAGCCCTTTCATAAGGCACCGATTAATTCATGAGGGCAGAGCCATCAAGGCTCAATACCTCTTAAGGTGCCACCTTTTAATACCAGCACAATGGGGATTAAGTTTCAACATGAATTTTGGAGGGGATGCATTCGATCCATGGCAGTAGGTTTTGGGTGGGGCCCAAGAATTCGCATTTCTAACTAATTCCCAGATGAAACTGACGCTGCTGGTCGGAGACCACACTTGAGAACCACAGCCTTCTCACGCTAGAAGCTCCTTCAAATTTAGAAGGTTATTCTTCTCTCCTTCCTTAGAGCATTCCCTCAGCCCATCACACTGCCGTGTTCACCCTGTGTTAATAGAGGAGCTGGGTTAGGCACTCAGAGGTAGGGGAGCCCTGCAAACAAATATTTCTTTCTGGCCTTCTTGACCCTTTACATCCCATCTTCCATTTGAAGGGAGCAAATGGCAAGATAGAGGGAATTCTCTTCATCTACTGCTTCCTGGAGGCACTGATAGATCTCACAATGGAGTCCAACTCCAGCCAACATGGTGAATTACTGGTACCCCTAGTCCTTACCTGTTGTATCCTTTGTTCACTCTAGGGTACCACCTATCTTGCTGCAGGCATCTTGGGGTCCTTTGCACTCTCCCCTTCCCTTCCTTCTGTGAACACTGATCTTACACTGAACTTAAGCCTTTGGGTTAGGTCACTCCTGGCTTTGTATGTCATATGCTCTAACTACTGAATAAAGAGCTTGACCCCAACTTGTAGAAATCCAAACAAAATTTAACACTGGACTTTTTTAGAATTCTCTCCTTGCTGTGGATTGATTGAATTGTGTACCCCAAAGTCCATATATTAGAAGCTTAATTCCCATTGTAACTGTTGAGGGTGGGAAATCCTATTATGGTAATTGAAAGGAGGGAACTTGAAGAGGTGATTAGATTGTAGGACCTTGCCTAGTAGATGGATTAATAATGGTGGTCATGGGCATGGTTCTGAGGACTTTAAAAGGAGAGCACGTGAGAGTCTTTTTCTCTGCTCCACCATTTTCTGCCATGTGAGACTCTGCATAGTTGTAAAGCCACCACCAAAGATCCTTACGAGGTGTGTTTCCTGGACTCTGGACTTCCCAGCCTCTGAAACTGTAAGCAATAAATTTCGTTTTCTTTATAAATCACCCAGTTTCAGGTATTTATGTTATAAGCAACAGAAACAGACCAATACACTCCTCAAACTTTCATCCTCTCTTCCCTTATCTTCACTCTCTCAGCTGAGCTTGACCTTGCTTCCTACTTCACTAAGAAAATGGAAATAATTAAAAGAGAGTTCCCCGCATCATAGCTGCCCTCCCACCTGCATCTGGGTCCATATACGATATGTTCCCTCCAATAAGATGAATGCCTTGTTTATGCTCTGGGCTAACAGCAGTCCCCCTACCTGTGTCCTAGATTCTACCTCCTCTTAAGGACATGGCTGCAACAATTTCCCCCTCTCTACTGCATCACTGATTTTCTCCTACTTACTGGATCATTCCCTCAGCACACATGTGCTGCTATTTCTTCTATATTAAGTAATTATGCGTTGCTTCTGCTCACGGTCTCCAATTTCTCTGCTTCTATTCTCCCAAGAACATACTCAATCAGGTTTTGTCCCCATCTCTCTATCAAAGCTGCTTAGTCACAAAAGACCCCCACATTGCTAAGTCCAATGGTCACTTCTCAGTTTTCAGTGGTAGTATTTGACATGTTGATCCCTTTCTCCTTGAAACACTTTCTTCCTTGGCTCCCACAACACCCCACTCACCTCTTTTCTCTTCCCTTTTTGATTACTCTTTCTCATCCTGTTTGTTGGTTCCTCCTCACCTTCCCAACTTCCAAGTGTGGAAGTTCCCCAAAGTTCAATCCTTAGACCTCTTTTATATCTAGTTTTATTTTCTAGGGGATCTCATTTAATGTCTCAGGGCTTTAAACACGATCTATATGCTGATAACTCCCCAATTTATATCTCCAGCCTGGACCTATCTCCTTCCAGACCTGTACATCCAACTGCCTATGTAACATCTCCACTTGGATATGTGTTAGGCATCCCCACTTACCTGTCCCAAACACAGTCTTTGATATGTAACCCTCCACCCTACTCCAAGCTACTCCTGCAAGCTTCCCCACCTTAGTTAATGGCAGCTCCACTGGTTCAGGATGAAAATCTTGGTGTTATTCTTGATTCCTTTCTTGCTCTCATAACCTACATGCAGTCTGTCAGCAAGTCTTCTTGGCTCCTTCTTGAAACTATAAGCAGAATTCAACCATTTCCCTTGACCTTTCTCCCTGCCCTCAACTACTACTCATTGATCCAAGTCACCATCATCTCTCACCTGAATTGTTGAAATAGCTTCTCTCTTGGTCTCTGCTTCTGTCCTTGTCCACTGTAGTCCGTTCTCAACACAGTGGCCAATAATCTTGTTAAAACCTAAGTCAGATCATGTTATTCCTTTGTTCAAACCCTCCCCTTCATTTTATTCAGAATAGCACCCAAGTCCTTATTAAGACTGTTGTTCACTCTACTCCAGCAATGTGTCTGGCACACTTCCACCTCAAGTCCTTTGCACTTGCTTCTCACTCTGCCAGAATTTCTTTTTCCCGGATATTTATTTGTATGACTCAGTCTCTCACTCTCCACAGATTTTTTTTTCCTCAAAAATCTTCTCAGTAAACTTTGAACAAAGCAGATGACCCACCACAATGTGAGTGGGCCTTGTTCAATCAGTTGAAGGCCCTGCAGAAAAAAAGACTGAGGCCCCCCCCAGGAAGAAGGAATTCTGCTGCAGACTGCCTTTGGACTCAAGCTGCACCATAGACTCTTCCCTGGGTCTCCAGCCTGCTGGCCTGCCCTCCAGATTTCCGACTTGCCAGCCTCCACAATCGCATGAGCCAATTCCTTAAAATCAATCTCTCTCTTTGTCTCTCTGAATCCTATTGGTTCTGTTTCTCTGGAGAACCCCAACTAATACAGATTTTGGTTCCCTAGCCAACTTATCTAGAATTTCAATATCTATCTCCTGAAATTTCATGTTCCCTTCTCTGTTTTATTTTTTTCTTCTTACCACATATCACTATCTAAAATACTATATACAAGAGTACTCTAGATAGTTTGTGAATAAAATATAATTAAAATATAATATGAATCTTTCCATGAACTTTTTGAAATACCTTCACATGTTACTCATTTATCTTGTTTATTGTCTGTAAATGGCTAGAATGTAAGCTATTAGGAAATTTATCCATTTAGGGATTCTGGAGGATCAAGTGTATAAATGAAAATAGAAGTTACATTTTATCATATGCCTAACACATAGTAGGTGCTAAATAGATATTTGTTAAACAAATGAATGAATAAATGAGTAAATCAATGTATAAATGATTGATTAAGTGAATGCATGAATAATGGTAAAGTGGCCCCTGAAATGATACCCAAACGAGCCTATAAATCTCTCAACAGTTTGAATCAGGCATGAGAAGATTCCCAGTACCATTGCTGGACTGAGATGCCTTGCTGCCACTGGATGAAGTATGACATGACTTGTGACTTTAATAGCTCAATCGAGTCACAGAATATTCCCTTTTTAAAGGCCCATCCTGAAGAGGGAGTAAAATGTTTCCTGGAAAACAATCGTTAAGTCCTCATTTCCTCTTCTTGAGGGGTGACTTTTATAATTTGCTATTTATGTACTTTAAGCTCAACTGGGGGAAGAGAGAAAAGTGTTTGTGGATGGGACTTGTAATCCTGAACTTGTAATCATAACAGGATGCACTTACCTAGCACGTGTCTATGCGCACCAGCACTGTTCTAAGCACGTATTTACAATGTAGTCCCCTAAGCGATGAGAACCATTATCGTCCTCATCATCCCCAATTCACAGGCAGAAAACAAGAGGACAGTAGCTTGCTTGAGCTCCTACAGACACTATGCTATAGAGAGAATTGAACCAAAGGAGCCCCGGTGGCCCTGCTCTTGACTGGACTCAGGGAGGTGTCAGCAGTGTGTCACTGGCTGAGAAAATAGGTCTGTCAGAGTCAGGGTCAGGGTGGTCAAAGGCTCTGAAAAGCTTGTTTTTTTTTGTTTTTGCTTTTTTTTGTCATGAGGAGTTGACTACAGAATAGTACATTTGCCAATCAGGCAATTAAATATTTGCCAAGCACCCACTATGTGTTTGAGAGAAGAGCACTTGTTCAAAGTGTTTTACCAACCCCTTCCTATGCACTGGACACCACTGAGAATCCAAGGCAAGTGAAGCAAGGCCTCGACCTCGAGGAGCTTCCACTCTAGTCAGGAAGACAAAATCTACCCCAAAGACCCAGATGCTTACCGGTGCCAGACAGTAGTAATATTGGAGACACCCCAGCAAACCAAGCACAGCACCCACTTCTACATGAAGTGGTGAGTTCAGAAGCGATTGGTGTGGGATGTGGAGGTGGCAGGAGCTGGTCAGGCTGCAGGAGGCTCTGCATGCGCAGATGGGGGCTGAGCCTGAGCTGGAGGGCCCAGCTGCCTGAAGGGAGGTTTTCTTTCAGCGAGTGCCCTGGACTAGTGCAAGAAAAGCAGCCATGGCCAAACTGCAGTTATTTAGGAGTAAAGTCCTGGGCTACTGTCATTTCTTCCAGGCAGGGGGTCCCTTGTATCCGTCTTTTTGAGAGGCATCACAGCATAAGAGGAAGCCACTGGACTAAGGTCGAAATATCTGACTAGTAACCAGAGCTTCAGCACTTATTAATCATGTGATAGGGGGCAATTTATTTGGCTTCACAAAGCCTCAGTTTCTTCATCTGATAAATGGAGGGAATAATGTCAACCCACCTACCGATCTCACAGGACTTTTGTGAGGACCCTATGAGATGATGCTTGTGAAAACACTTCATAAATTCAAAGTTCGGTACAACTTTTCAGCCTTATTAGTCTCACTGTAACCACTGTGAACTTTTTCACAAACTTCAGGGGACCAGCAGGTCACATCTCTTTTGTTTTTCCAAGTTGGGCCCACACATGCCCATGGACAGGAAATCCAGCACCGACCCCTCGGGCTCCTCTATGCCCCTCCAGGTGGTCTGAGAACCTTGTGGGCCTTGCACAGTCCAAATGGAAGATCCCAGCTGGCATTGCTGCTGTTGGTCCTTGCTGCCTCCCAGTGTCACAAAGAACGCCGGGCTAATGTGTTGCTCTCCCTTCGTGATTTGCTCAACCCAGAGTGCTCAGCTCATGACACACAGGCTTCCATAGGTCACAGCTCTTAGTGTCCGGTCCCATCAGCCACACAAATTGGTCCCCTCCAGTGCTCTAATGCCCTAAAAGTGCTGGGCCCAGATTGGCCTAGGTGTCCATACTTTGTGAAACATAACTATTGTCCCTTTTCCAGTCCTGGGGATCTCAACAGCACCAGAGGGCTCATTCTGTATCCCCTGAAAACGATGGAGGGGTCATACCCTCTCACACACTCTCTCAAGACTTTTAGATTGTCTTCTCCTCTAACCCCACCCCCACCCCACAAGCAGTGTCTCTCCTTTGACCCTTAAACACAAGACACTAACTACCCCATTTCCTGGATGCCAAGGACTTGGTTTCCTCTGATAAGACTGAGACTTTCAAAACACAGCAGGCTTTTTTATATCACACATCCTCCCACTCCCTGTTTCAAGAATTATCTTCCCTAAGGTGGTTAAGCTGATAGATGACAGAGTCCAAAAACCACGTTTATCCTCTGACAAGACATCGTTCATATATGTATATATATATATATATTTTTTTTTTTCTAGCTCTTCTCTCTTCTCCTTCCCTTGAAATTTCCTGACATTCTGCTCTCCCCCACAGATTTTCCTGCAGCCTTTCTTAAAACAAAAGCAGACTTCGGCATCACTAAAAGCCTGCTGTGAATTGGTTCCATGTGTTACCCCTTCTCCAAGAACAGTGACGTTTCAGAATTTGGCTCCAAAGGGAAAATTAATTTTCCATAGGGCTAAAGCTTAGGCTTTAAGATTCACATGGCATACATTTAAAAAATATCAGCTTAACTGAGATATAATTCACACAGCACACAATTCAGCCATTCAAAGCATACAATGCAATGTTTTTTAGTATATTCACAGATTATGTGCAACGTTCACGACAGTCAAATTTAGAACATTTGAATCACCTCAGATAGAAACCCTTTATTTTTTAGTTATCATCTCCTTACAGTGCCCCCTCCCCCCACCCC
>NW_007734169.1:1536-20334 GCF_000696425.1 Galeopterus variegatus | reverse complement strand
CCACCCCCGCCGTCCTTCCCAGCCCTAAGCAGCCACTAATCTACTTCTGTCTGTATAGATTTGCCTATTCTGGACCTTTTATATAAATGGAATCATATGATATGTGGCCTTCTGCATCTGGCTTCTTTCAGCCAGCATCATGTTTTCAAGGTCCACCCACATGGTAGCATGTATCAGAACTTCATTCTTTTCTAGGCCAAATAACATTCCGTTGCACAGATATACCACATTTTGTTTATCCATTTATCCGTCCATGGACATTTGGGTTGTTTTCACCTTTTGGCTATTATGAATAGTGCTGCTGTGAGCATTCGTGTACATGTGGACATGTGTTTTCATCTCATGGAATACATTTTAATCCTTTAAATGATGGGCTTTCTAAATGCACTGGGTTCCCAAACAGACTGTGTGAAAAGTTATTTATTGTCTGCTTCCTGGCTCAGCGTTATCACTGTCCCACAATGGCTGTTCTTTCTCCTCCTTTGCTGTCAGGCTGGGAGCGAATATCTCACAATCCTGGATCAATATCTCTGTCTTTTGCAGTCCTTTTCATCTAACTTCCTATTATTTTTGGTGAAACTGGATAACAACATTTGCCAGAATTATGCATAAATAAAGCACTGAGCTCAATAAATATTTATTAGGTAAATGAATGAAGGAATGAATGGTGTGTTTGATCAGCTCTCAGGATCTTCTTTCACGGGCCAAAGTGCATGAGCATCATTAACAGTAATTTCAGTGGCTCTCAGGCTTCTTTTGCCTTTTCCAGGGGGCGTTGTGTTCCAGGGAGTTGAGGTTGCCGGGAGAGTGGCTTTCAGGAAAGCGCAGCATTGCGGTATCCATTGTTTTGCAAAAGGAAGAGGAATTGTAAGAAATTAAAACAGCAGTTTTAGACCAGGAATTAGACACCAGGATTCTGTAGACCGGCCAATAGCTCTCAGAGTGACTATGGTAAGTCAACCACCTTTTAGGGTCTCTGTTTTCTAGTTTTTAGTAAAGTAAGATTGGATTAGTAGTTCTGAACTATATTTGGTTTGAAAACTCCTTTGCAAACCTGATGAAAGAAATTAGCTCTCTCTCTCCTCAGTAATGCACCTCCACGCATGTACACAAAAATCTGTGTACTGTTTTCACAATCTCTCTGTAACCCATCCCCAGATCCCAAAATTAGGACCCTAATGTCATACCCCAGATGATCGCCATAAGTGCCTCCGATTTTGAATGGTGGAAATTTCAGCCTGATTTAGGGAAAATGTGAAGGATGTAGAGTCATTCCCAGAGCCCTTAAATTGTACAACCTCAGGAAACTATTCAGAAACCCCATCCTAAATATAATGTTTTAAGTTTAAAATGTGAAGTATGTTTCCCTACCGTGAGCCCGATTGCAATTGTTGGCTCTTTGAGGTAATTTTTACATAATAAAAAGGAGTGTGTAGCAATTTTAAAAATGGAAATCCTATAATAAACTAGTTTACCTATCACTCCTAAAAAACCAAATGATTAATTTACTTTCAGGGGTATGTTTCAGTACTAAGAATGAGTGAGAGACCGTGAAGGTGACTGAGTGGGCCCAAACTCACAGGCTTCTCTTTTCCTCATCTATCCCTCCCAGTCCCTGTCACCATTCCTCTCACTGTCCCCAATACTCGAACTCGACTTTAATCCACCCACGAGCTACTTTCCAGGTTCACAGATCCAGTACTGCCAGAGATTTTATGATGCCCCCACTCACTGGGCCCCTGGATGTTGCCGTACTGGTTTGGCAAGCCAATTGATTTGGTGAAACCAATCAGGTTTGACCAAGGGCACCCATCAGGGGGCCTTGACTTCAACCCACATGATGCATTCGATTCTCCTTGAAAGCTAGTGGGAATCATTTCCAAGGGTTGCCAGGAGAATTTAACTTATTTCAGGAAGAATAAAGACAGGCAATAGATAAATCTAGCACTCACACTTCAGAACTCAAACCAGCAAATGGAAACCACAGCTCCTCTTTTTGGACCATGGAAGTGAAGACAAGAAAACAAAGTAACTGCAGAGAAATAAGTGCCTGCAACTGGAGCAATTCTTCAATAATAGGCATTAATCGGGGCAACTGTTAGAATGGAATAATGTGGAATTCAATAGAAATGTACATTACATCCATTGGGAGCCAGATGACTTCATCACAGCTAATGTTATTACAATGAATATAAAAGGAATTAATGATTCACCATTTAGTTACTTTCCTCCCTTCCCCCGACACCTTTTCTTCAGTTTTAACAAACTGGTCTGGAGCCAACTGCGACATCATTTAGTAATGACTTTAAGCACCATTTACGCTGCTATCATGGCAATTTAAATTGTCACTTTCTATTAAAAGGTCTACCTCAGAATGTTTTAAGTGAAAGCATTCCACACTGACAGTGCAATTAAACAAGAAAAAAAATCCTTTCTTGGGATGTCAGTGCAAACGCATTTTAAGTAGTGGTTCAGCAGCGCCTTGCTAATTTAAACTACAGTATTGCTTTCTATTAAAGAATAGAAACTGATTTGGGCTTTTTTCCCCCTCCCCATACTGTGTGACAGTTTGAATTGGCACTCTGTCCCAGTCAAAGCCCTGATGTGCCAATGGGGTCCCTGAACCTAGAGTGTACCCCTCCCAAGGCAGGCATTAAACAGAAATAATTTACCCATGTGATGGGGAAGCATCACCTTTCACAGCATTTGCTTTTAAAATCGCCCTTTTCTGATCCAGCGTGCCTTTTGCAAACTATGGTCTCACTTGCTCGTCAGGGAGAGAATTGTGAGTTATGGGGAAACTGCTTTAGCGAGATGACAACTTCCTGATTCAAAAATGGACAATCAACTCTAGAGAAAATTTAGTGTGGGAAATAATTCTGAGTACAGATGTATGAGTCTTTCACTTTCTTTCAAATTTCTAAGTTTAGATCCTGAGGTGGTTTATGCACTTCCCCAACCTTTTCTTCAATTCAGTGGAGGAAAAACACATCAGGCACTTCGGTCTTTAAATGCATTTTTAACACATAAACGATAACGGAGCACAAATGTTGAACGTGCCAGTACAAAATAACATGTTTTATCCACCTCATTTGTCTTCTGGACTCCTGTAGCCCAAATAGTCCATAATTCCCAGGTATTTGGCTTAGATAGATTCCAGCAATCAAAGAGAATAACACAATTACATTCTTAGGTGTTGGTGCCTTAAATTAGAAGTTGGAGAATATTTGAACAGCAGGAATGGCTGGTATTTTATTTTAATGGTCTTGAAGCATTTCCAGCCTCTCTGAGAGAACCTTATGTCATGAGCAGTAGCCTTTCTCTGAAGCACATTAAACTTGCCAGAAGTAAACGAGGCATAACATTTACGTTTGCTTCTGTTACATTCTCAATTGATATCGTTATTGCTCTGAAGGACACTGAGATAGCATCTTGAGAAAAGTGTCCCGATGATGGTTATCGAGATGCAATTTTTTATGTCTACACAATTACATTTCTAACTTTACCATATTCCACACTTGACTGCCATGGAAAAGGTGATCGATGTAAACCCAGTCCTCACAAGAATAATACATAAGCTACCGGGATCGAAACTCATTTTTATTTTACAAATTAGACAAACTTTCTTTCAGTCCCATTTTCTTTCTGTTAATATAACAGACATTTGTAGTTAACCCTGGGGCAGCTGGAAACAGAAGAAATGGCCTGCTGAATTGGGGGCTGACAGGGGCCAGGAAAGGGTCACCTCAAAAAGAACTATTACTTCTTGGGCCGACCCCGTGGCACACTCGGGAGAGTGCAGTGCTGGGAGCGCAGCGATGCTCCGGCCACAGGTTCGGATCCTATATAGGGATGTTCGGTGCACTCACTGGCTGAGCGCGGTGCGGACGACACCAAGCCACGGGTTGCGATCCCCTTACCAGTCACAAAAAAAAAAAAAAAAAGAAGTATTACTTCTTGGAAGGGAGAGGTAGAGGGAAGAAAAAGAGAGACTCAGAGAAACGTTGTTTGGAACAAGGCACATAGAGAAAGTGATAAAATCAATAAAGCCCAGACAGGAACATAAAGAAGTACACACAAGGAACACGGGGCAGGTTTTTTTTTTTGTCTTTAAAAACAGAAACGTATTTTGTTGCAGTAGAAGTTTGAAATCAAGGTGTTGGCAGGGCTGCAGACTCTAGAGAAGATGCCTTCCTTGCCTCTTCCAGCTTCTGGTGGTTGCCAGCAGGCCTTGGCATTGCTCAGCTTGCAGCTGTTGCACTCCAGTCTCTGCCTGTCTTCACATGGCCATTCTCCCTCTGTGTGTGTGTGTGTGTGTGTGTGTGTGTGTCTGTGTGTCTGTGTCGCTCCTCTTCTTACAAGGACACCAGTCATATTGCATTTAGCAACCTCTCCCCCACCAACCCAATATGACTCATTTTAACGAATTACATCTGCAAAGACTCTATCTCCAAATATAGTCACATTCTGAGGTTCCAGGTGGACATGACAATTTGGGGGACATTGTCTTTTGGACCTAAATGGGAAATTTCCATTTCTCCTTGGTAAATTTCATTGATTTCTTTTGACCTATTGCCCAGTTCAGTGAGATTTTTATTACTTTTGACAGTTGTTTCTCTAGGATTTCAGCTTTGCAGATATGATATGCATGCCTTTTATGTCTTCATTCACATTTTTTAGATAAAAATAATTAATAAAAGTGTTGAACAGGTTAGGGTCAACCTGGGGCATACCACTTTTGATCTCACTCGATGTGGCAATAGTTCTTTAATCAACCAAGCAATCACCTGTATCTACTATTCAATTACATGTCTCCCTCTTGTTCAAAGGATGTCAAATACTTGTTGAACCCAAAACATAGGAAATGTACATCATTTTCCTAATTGATCAGTCTAGAAATACTTTCCTCCGAAGCACAATGAGTTACTACTTTGCACCTACTAGGATGGCTACAATAAAAAGAAAAAAAGGAAAATAGTTGTTGGTGAGGATGTGGAGAAATTGGAGCCCTCATTCATTGCTGCTGGGAATGTACAATGGTGCAGCCACGATGGAAAATAGTTTGGCAGTTTCTCAAAAAGTTAAACATAGAACTACCATATGACTCAGCAATTTCACTCCTAGGTATTTTCAATTCAAAAGAATTGAAAGCAGGGACCGGATATTTATACGCCAATGTTTATAGCACTATTATTCACAGTAGCCAAAAGGTGGAAACAATCCAAGTGTCCATCAACAGATGAATGTGTAAACAAAATGTGGCATATACATACAATGGAATGTGATTCAACCATAAAAAGGAATGAAATTTTGATATATGCTGCAACATGGCTGAACCTTGAAAATGTTATGCTTAGCAAAATAAGCCAGACAGAGGCTTGGGGGAGGGGAAAGGGGAAGTTATTGTTTAATGGGTACAGAGTTTATATTGGGGGTGGTAAAAAAAATTTCGAGAATAGATAGTGGTGATGGTTACACAACATTGTGAATGTATTTAATGACACCGAATTGCATTCTTATGAATGGTTAAAATGATAACTATTACGTATGTTTTACCACAATAAAAATAGGTGGAAAAAAAATAGATAATAAACATTGCCTGCCAAAAAGAGAGGCTTTCTCCCAAAGAAAGTTAGCTGTTGTGACTTCAAACATGTACCTTGGAACTATAGAGTTAGAAGAAAATGTAGAGTCAAAGTTAAAGCTTTTATAGGAGAGGAAACTGAGGATAACAGAGTGAAGTTACATGTTTAAGGCCATGTAACAAGGCAGTGGAAGAACCAGCGCTAGAACCTGGGCTCCCCTGGCTCTTCACTTAGTGTTAATTCCATTACTCCCTATAGAACCAATTAGAAATTAACCCAGGCTAACCCTGTTGATTGTCTGTTTATTAAATCACCCTAAAATGTGCTGAGGATCAACATCTAGCTCACCCATTTGTGGTTTCCAGAATCCACGCTTTTCAACAATTGAAAGCAAGACTGTCTATGCTTTGGGAAGTTCAGGGTGGGGTTTAATGTCTCTCGCCTCTCTTACTCTTCCAGTTCTGGCTGCAAAGGGCCACCTGCTTTATTACCCAAAATACAAAAGCTCCTTAGTAAAGCATGATTACAGTATGTGGGCAGGGCCTCCCTTCCCCAAATGTAGACCTCGGGACTTGGGTGGCCCTTTTTTACCCACCCAGTTTTAAGCTGAGAGCTTGGAGATTTGAAGGCTTACTCTGCAGGGAAGGGGGCTGCACTGGGGGAGATGGTAGAGAGCCCTTTCCCAGTGAGATTAGGGCATGGGAACAGGAAATGGAGGAGAAAATGGCAAGTGGAAGGTTCCAGAGTTCCAGAGAGCCTGGACTATGTGTGTAGAATGACGCATAACCTGCCCAATGGAGAACAATGGGTGTCAGTTCTCACCAATCTCCTAAGTCTGCTAAGACTCCTCCTCTTCCCTCGAGGAGTTTAGGGGAGGGGGCTGGAGAGAGGGCTTGAAAATCTTTACTTCCTTCCCAACACGTACTTCCTTTAAGCCTTCCAACAGCATTCATAGGATGACATCTATAGGTTCTTTCAGGACTCTGGAAATGCAGTGTGTTGAAGATTAGAGGCCTAAACTTATTTAAAATGGCAGAGTTTCACTTACTCATTTTCTTGGGCTTTGGTTCCACCTCAGTCATTTTTTGCAGGGGTGGGGGTCAATTTTATTGAAGTATAACATATACACAGAGAAGTGCACGAAGTGTAAGCATGCAGTTTAATGCATTTTCACAAAGCCATCATACCAGTGTAGACAGAGCCCAGATCAGGAAACAGCACACCTCTGCAGCCACTTTTGTTTCCAGTGTTTCCCTTGAGAGAGAACACAGAGCAGGATACGAGAGTAAGGTCTGCATGTTCCTGAAACCAAATGGTGAAAAATCATTTGGCAAAAATTCTCTCCTGACACTGGTGGGAACAGGACTACCCATGAGTTAGGGTTTCCATCAGCAAGCACAGGCAGCCTACTGAGTGCCCATCCAAATGAGGGGCTCCAAGAGCTGCCCAGACCAGGGGATGGCACTGACTACTGTCAACGTCCTTCAGTTTGGAGCCAGACACTAGTTTCCTTGATGTGGCGTAAGCTGAGCCTATGAAGATCTGTTAGAATGAAAGTCATTTCTCAAGCTAACTGCCCACTCTGTTTGGCACATACACACGACACGAAGGTGGGGCCCAAGGCTTCCTTGTCACCTCTTCTAGACCTCTTCTGCAGTGCCTCTGCTGAAGTAATGATGAAACTGAAGAGCAAGCTGGCAAAATGAAAATTGCCTTTCAGGCAAGAAGCATGTATTGAGGTGTTATTTTAAAGTAATTTCTTTGGAAATAAGTAATTTAAAGAAGTCTTCATTGTTATGTTTTGGAGTTAAAGCAGTTTTCTCTTATTATGTTTAGAAATTTTGTGGATTCAATTAAATCCACTACATTTATTGAATTTATTGAAGAAAGTGCTGTGTGTATTGAAAGAATAAAGAGGCCTGGTCCCTGCTATTTGGGAGATTGCCCAAAATCCTGGTTGCTTTTTTCTCCCAATTTTTTTTTATTATGGTAAAATACACAGATATTATGTTTAGAAATTTTGTGGATTCAATTAAATCCACTACATTTATTGAATTTATTGAAGAAAGTGCTGTGTGTATTGAAAGAATAAAGAGGCCTGGTCCCTGCTATTTGGGAGATTGCCCAAAATCCTGGTTGCTTTTTTCTCCCAATTTTTTTTTATTATGGTAAAATACACAGAATGTAAAATTTATCATCTTAACCATTTTTTTTTTTTTTTTGGTTTTTTTTTTTTTTTTTGGCAGCTGGCCGGTAAGGATCCAAACCCTTGACCTTGGTGTTATAACACCGCACTATAACCAATTGAGCTAACCAGCCAGCCCTCCGTCTTAACCATTTTAGTGTGTACAGTTCAGTGTCATTAAATACGTTTATAATGTTGTAATACCATCACCACCACCCATCTCCATAACTATTTTCATTTTGTAAAACTGAAACTTTGTACACATTAAATAATAACTCCCCATTCCCCCAGCCCTTGGCAACCACCATTCTACTTTCTGTGTTGATGAATTTGACTGCTCTAGGAACCTTATGTAAGTGGAATCATACAATATTTATCTTTTTGTGACTGGCTTATTTCACTTAGCATAATGTCCTCAATGTTCGTCCATGTTGTCTCATGTGTCAGAATTTCCTTCCTTTTTTAAGGCTGAATAATATTCCCCAGTTGCTTTTAAATTCTTCATTTGTCTTGTAGTATGAGGGTGTGGTTGTTAGTATATTCTATCCTTGTGCTCGGAGAGTCAACATTCTGTAGCACTTGACTGTGGATTCTTTGGGGTCAGAAACCAGGTGCTATTAATTTGGGTCTGGTACTTGACACATAGATGCTTGCTGCATGGACAAATGGCTGCTAAGAGATGTAAAAAGTGCACACCAGGTGGCTCTTCTGGGCAGGACTTTGTGGAATGCCACACACAGATGGGGTCACTGATGGGTCCAGATTCTGACCTTCAGTATTAATGCTTCAGAATTTGGTGATGCAGTTCTAGAGAGCAGATTTCTGCTAGCTCGTGAGAGATTCTGGGTTTTTTTTTATATATATATAACAACTCTATTGAGATATAATTCACGTACCATATACTTTACCCATTTAAAGTGTACAATTCAATGATTTTTAGCATATTCACAGACTTGTGCAGTCAACACCACAGTTGATTTTAGAATATTTTGTCCCCTCTGAAAGAATCCCGTTCCCTTTAGCAGTCACTCCCCAATCTCCCTTCCCCCAGCCCTGGCAACCACTAATCTACTTTCTGTCTCTATAGACTTGCCTATTCTGGACATTTCATGTAAATGAAATAATACAATACTTTTCCTTTTGTGTCTAACATCTTTCACTTAGCATAATGTTTTTAAGGTTCGTCCATGTTGTAGTAGTACTTCATTCCTTTTCATGGCCAAATAATATTCCATTATATAGATATATCACTTTTTAAAAATCCAATTAATTATTTGATTGATGTTATGGGTTGAATTGTGTCCCGCCAAAAAAGATATGAAGTCCTAACTCCCAGTACCTCATAAGGTGACCTTATTTGTAGATGTAATCAGATAAGATGAGGTCATACTGGAGTAGGGTGGGCTCTTAATCCCCTATAGCAAGTGTCCTTAGAAGAAGAGAAGAGAGACAGAAACACGCAGAGAGAAGACTACATGACGACAGAGGCAGAGATGGGAGTGATGCAGCTGCAGGCCACGGAACTCCAAGGCTTGCCAGCCACCACCAGAAGTTGGAAGAGACAGGGAAGGATTCTCCCCTACAGCCTTCAGAGGGCGCACAGCCCTGCCACACCTTGATTTCAGACTTCCAGCTTCCAGAACTGTGAGAGAATAAATCTTTGTGTTTTAAGCCACCCAGTTTGTGGAATTTTGTTACGGCGGCCCTAGGAAACTAATACAATGGGCATTTAAGTTGCTTCTGCTGGAGATTCAGCTTTAATACTGTGTACATAGTATGTGTGGAATAATGCTTTTGGCCTGTTCCAGCTGATTGTCTTAATTAATCACAACAAACTTAGGAGGTGGGTTTAACCCTTCCCAGTTTTTTAATAAAGAAACTGAGGCCCAGAGAAGATAATAAGGGGCCAAGCCAGGATAACCCCAGGTCTTCTGATTTCCAGGTTCAGCACTCCACAAACCAGAATACCAAGTAAGTAACTCAGAGTAGGAGAGACAGCTGGGTAAAATAGTATATCTTTCCCTGAAAAATATATCATAGCAATGACAATAGCAAGCATTTACTAAGTGCCAGGTACTGTGTTAAGCACTTTTTTCACATGTGGCAGACACTGTTAGTTGCCTACACAGTATCTTCCTCTTCTTCCTTACTAAGAGAAACACAGGCTACTCAGGGTTGCAATGTTACCAGCTGAAAACTACATTTCCCAGCCTTTATTGCAGCCAGGGGTGATCAAGTGTCATAGTTCTAGGCAGTAAAATTTATGTGGAAATTGCTATGGATTTTCACTGTGGCAAAGATAGTTAGCTGTACTCCCCAGAGATTCATGCTCCCCTTCATGGCATAGGGACATTGCTGGGAAGAATTGCCCATTCAGAGACTATATTTGCTGGCTCTCCTTGCATCTATGTGGACCCACGTGACTGAAGTCTGGCCAACAAAATGTGGGCAAAATTATAGTACCTCAGTTCTAGACCTGATCCATAAGCCTTTCTAAACAATTCCTCATGCTCTCTCTCTTTTCTGCTGGCAGGATGTTCATGCCTAGTAGGAACCTGGAAGTCCCATATTCCAAATTGGTCCCTGCAAGACCACACTGAGCAGAGCTGCATCCCATCCTCTTCCCATAACCTCCAAGTCCTGCTATCAATTGACTTTGGCAAGAGAGAGAGAAATAAACTTCTGTTGTATTAATCCACTAATGAGTGGGGCTGGTTTGCCACAGCACGTAGCCTACATCGACTTAAACATCAGGAAAAGTTTTTGCTTTTTTGATTCAGTTACCACCCCTCCTTCCTTTTCCCTGTTAGGGCTATAACATGATGGCAGAGGCTGCTGCAGTCATGCTGGGGTCAGGAAAGAAAGGTCAGGAAAAACACAAAGACCTCAGCTCTGACATCTTTGAGCCCTTTACCCAAGGCCAGTGACTACCTACCTCTGGGCTTCCTGGTGAGTGAGAAAAAATAATTCCCTGGTCTGCGGAAGCCACTAATTAGTCAGGGATTCTGTTGCTTGCAATCAAACACAGTCCCTAACAGATACACTCCGTTGTTTCAAGTAATCTCACCCAACTCCTCACAGACAAGTACTCGTAACATTTCTATTTTATGATAAGAGATTAAATATTTTGTTGAAGATCATACAGCCAATTAAGAGGCAGAAACCTGGGTTTGAATCATTAGGCCACAAAGCCAGAATATTAACCAATATACTATATTGTCTTTTTCTGTCTCATCTGTTTTTCCTAAATATGCTTATTGATCTATCTTGCATAACCTCATTCCATAAAAACTTAGAACCTAAACCCAAGTTCAACCACTTATTTTTTACTCAAATATATCGGTGGGTCTCTTTCTATAGAGTCAAACGCCAATGTCAGAAGGTAATGCTACATACATAAAACTGAGTATAAGGACAGAGAAGCAGACTGCTTCATCCATGTAACATTTAATCAGAAATACATCATCACTCGAACTTGCCATTTGAGCAATAAGACTGATCATATAACAAAAGAATCTCTTGGTGGCTGAGTCATTTGGTTTGAAAAAAATATCTCAAAGGCAACAGCTTAAAATAATCCAGCAAGCTTTCCTGCTTAATATATACTCATTCTTTTCTTAATCCAATTCTCCTCTTAGAAAAAGTGTATCATGCTTTGATGTTTAAAATATACCTATTCTTTCCTTGGTCTAATTCTCCTCCTTCTGTGGTGTAAAAGTACTTATCTCTGTCCCTTCTTTCTCTTCCAGAAGGTGCCAGTTCAACACATGGCATCTTCTAGGAATTAAAGAATCAGCTCAAAGCCTGAGATCATCTGGGTGTAAACTGGTTGTAAGGGACAAACAGAAAAGACACCCAGGATGATGTGAGGATGAACAGCCTTCAGTAGATACCTTGACTCCTCCAGTGGATATATTTTGGGGTCAAAATAGCCAAAAAGCAGTGATTCCTCCTGTCACCAGGAATTGTCCATCTAAAAACTCCTTCACCTTCACCCCCATTTTTTAAGCTGATTGCCCTTGGAGTGGGTGTTTTTACATGTAGTCCCATCTCATGGGTTACAGATAATTGTTTAGAGTTGAGCACTTAACCTAAGTTAGGGCAATCAGAATCTTTCCCAGGAAATTTGGAGGTTCAATTCTGAGACTCAAGCTCCATCTGGGTTCTAGGACAGTAGAGATGTAAATGCTGAAAAACTGTGGGTGGCAGGTGTGCAGAAAGCTGATCTGCAGAAAAAGAAGAAAGAAATACAGTAGTTGTGCAGAGAAAGGCAGCAATGAGAGAGAGACAGAGAGACAGAGAGAGAGAATTCCCCCAAATTTGAATTTGGTTTTAGTCCCTTTCAAAGTCTCCACTGTGTAGGTTCCATGAGGCAGGCCAGCAGCCTTATAATGAATTCTTGTTTTGGTTAAGTTAGCTTAACTTGGCTTCTGTCTTTGTGACCAGAGCCCTAATTGATTCACATTATGAGAATGACTCGAGTGCTAAATGTGTCAACAATAGCTAATGGGTGCAGTGGACACGTTAAGGAAAAGCTGACATTCCTTTTTATCAATGGTGCAACCAGTGAGAGAGGGCTTGCCTCAGAGGTGTATTATCCAGTCCATTCCCTCTGCTTCTCTTCCCAGTCATTAATTCATTGATTCAACAAATATTTGATGTGTTCCTGCAATGTGCCAGATAAGCTATTACAGGCTGGGGACACAACCGTGAATAAGAGAAAGTCCTTTTTCCCACAGAGCTTCAGTTCCAGGGCAGAGGAGGGGGGTCAGAAAACAAAGAAATAGGTAAGTTAAATAATTGCGAGAAAGCAAGTAAATAGGATGCTCTGACAGAGATAAAATAGTCAGGGAAGGCCTCTTTGAAGGGGAACACTTAAACTGATAAAGTTAAGAGGGAGCCAGCCATGCAAGGCAATGGAGGAAGGCCGGTGCAGGCCAGGGGAGCAGCCAGAGCCCCGTGGTGCTCCAGGAATGGGCAGAAAACTAGTGGGACTGGAGCCTGCTGAGGGACAGGAGCAGAAGAGGGGCCAGACCATGGTTCAGACACAGGCAGCAGCAGCCAGATCCTGGGGAACCTTGGGGGTCGTGGTGAGGAGTGTGGGTTTTACTCTAGTTGAAAATGGAAGCTATTGAAAGGCTTCTGCAGGAAAGTGGTTTATAAGCGAGCATATAAAAAGATTACTCTGGCCGCTGGCTGTGGAGTGGCTTGAATGCAACAAGAGCAGAGGAGGCGAGAGTAGCTAGGAGCAGGCAGCGCGGGTGGCCATGGGGGTGGCGGGAAGTGGGTGAACGTGAGTTATGATCACGTGTGGGAGGTTGAGCGGAGTGAAGGTGAGGTGCAGGGAAAGGGATGAGATGTGAGGGACGAGGGAAAGGAAAGCAGTAGCGATGAGTGCAAGTTATTGCCTTCATAAGAGGGTAGATTTGGGGACCGCTTCCTGAAGTGGAAGATGCTGGATGAAGACCGGTTTGGCAAATTGGGATCTCACATTTTGGTGATTTGCCCCTGCTGTAGGTTGAGGAGAGAACGGGAGAACCATAACTCACACAGACAGGGGAGGATGTATGTGTTCTAGAAGCCGGTCTACCAGGGGCAGCGTGACCTGGCCTGGGAGGGTTTTGGTTTCTAAAAGATGGTATTGTGGGCTGAAAATTAGGTTTGTATCTCTCTGGAGAGAGAGAGAAAGACTAAGTGTGCAGGAGTGAGCATGAGGCTTGCTAAACGTTATTTGCTGTGGGTTGATGATCTCAGATAGAAGGAGAACAAATTCTGCTTAGAAGGCAGGCAATTATGAGACGAGCCGACTTACTGCCATGGGCACAATCGCATGTGTGTACTCTGTACACATCATATTGGTTTCAAAGGTTGTTTGTGCTTGTGATTCTCCTAAAGCAGCAGCCCTAATCCTGGCTGCACAGTACAATCTCTTGGAGAGCATTTTAAAAACACCACTGCCCAGGCTTCACCCCAGACAGGGAACTAAAATCTTCAGGAGCAGAGTCCAGTTACCAGTACATTTTCAAAGCTCTCCTCAAGTTATTCCAACGTATAGCTATGGTGAGAAAACTATTGGTAAAAAAACAATTTAAACAGTTCATACACTTAAAAATGGCCATTTTGGTAAGCGGTTAGCCTTCAAGCAATGATTCTAAACTAAGCAGTCCCCTGAAGCAAGAAGAGGCACAATTTGTCTTGATTTTCCTGAGTGCTTTTTCATACCACAAGGTATTAAGTGTGTCCATCATTCAGTACCAGTTTTTCATAAGGAAATCTCCCTAAAGCAAAACTCGCCAGCCAATTCACGTCCAAACTACCCAGCTGGTTGACGACTTAATGTATTACTTTTCAGCTGATTGATTCTCCTAGAGATGGACCCATCACCGACCGTGAAAACTGTACTTGCTTTTCTCACCATTGTGTCAAATGGCAGCTCCTGGTCTGTCTCAGTTTGGAACACTCGGTGGCTTGCAAAGCCAGCTGTTTCCACGGTCGAGTGTTTCATGCAGCTTGGCTTAGGTGAGAAGCACGTTAATGGGAACCCTGCCGCCACTGAACTATGAAATTTCCTGATTAAGGAAATGAGAGGAAATAAGTCATTAACTAGCACCTACACACAGCACACCAACTTGGGGAGTTCTTTTTTCCTTTCTTCAGGAGAATTAAAAGCAGAAGATGCTGCTATTACAATTCCCTGAAATTGACAGAATCAAGGATGAACGTTTAACAGCTGTTTTGGAACTGATTCTGGGAATAAACAAAAAGCTGCCTATGGTTTCACCGCAGTTAAAAAGCACAGACTCTCTGTTATTCATACACAGTCTACAGCATGCAAACTGAGCCAAAGAACTGCTGCCAAGAAAAGATGATGACAAAGGGGAGGTTTAATCACCATGACGGTTGCAATTATAATTAAATGTAAACTTGAGAAGAGGATTGCTTCACTCCGGCAAGAGGGCCAAGGGTTTGGGAGAAGTCTATAGCAAGTGGACCAAAGGCTGTTGCTAAATTCCTCTCCCATTCGAAGAACTTCAAACTTTAACCTATTTTATATACATATATATAATACAGAAAAAGAAAATAATATTATTTTGATAGCTGGTATGAAATTCCTCTTAGAAGGTCTCAGTTCTCTGTCTCTGACTCCGTCTATCTCTCTTTCTTGCCTTCCTGCCTTAAATTTTTTAAAAATAAGCCTGCTTAGAGTAGAAGCTGAGATGGCAAGGGGCCCCGGTATGAGCAGAACTGCCTGGTATGAGACAAGGGAAGGAATTTGTGTTTTGAGCCAGAGAGGGAGAGGAAAAAAAAAAAAAAAAAGTAAAATGAGGAAAAAGCTAAATGAGCAAGACAGCCGAAGAATGTGGGGTGTACTATGTAAACCCCAAATCTCTAGCAAAGTGCTAAACTCAGAAAATGCTTGTGGTGGGGGAGGGGTTGGGGATCTTGTGCAACAACTGGGAAAGGGTCTGACTTTTGGCAAGGGAAGGAATCAAGAACACATGCAGGGACAACAAATTAGGGCCGTGACATGGAGAGGAATTTGCAGAAATTGTAGGGAGGGCTGTGGATCCTCATTGTCTGTGACACTTGAGGTTTCAGCCAAGTTTACCTTAACCTCTGAAGTCCAGAGAGGCTTCATCTGGGATATATTTGCAAGGATTTGGAAGAAGTTTTTTTTTTTTTTTTTTTTTTAAATTTAAACTACGTGGCTATGAAGCCAGGCAGGGTCACACTTGTAGTTTATGTTGTTTTTTTTTTTTTTTTTTTTTTTTAAATTTAAACTACGTGGCTATGAAGCCAGGCAGGGGTTTTGTATTGAATTCTGTCACTGTATTTTTTTGAGTCGTACCTGGAATGATGATCAGGTTTCTATGGGGTGCGTGAATCCCTAATGTGCACTTCCCAATTCTGACTACATTAGGTGTCAATCTAACAGGTTAGACAGTATCTATCATCTGATCTTCCGCCATCAAACCATTTACCCATTAACTCAGAAGCATATTAAGCTCTTTCTGTGTTTAAGACTTATGCAGCTGCAAGCCGAGGAACGCCAAGGATTGCTGGCTGCCACCAGAAGCTGGGAGAGAGGGAGGGGACCATTTTTCCTTCAGAGCCTCCAGAGGGAACCACCCCTGCTGACACCTTGATTTTGGACTTCTGGCCTCCAGAACCGCGGGAGAATAAATTGTTGTTTTAAGCCAATAAATTTGTGGTTGTTATGGCAGCCCTAGGAAACCCATACAGCGACTTGTAGTGAAATATGTAAGTACCAGGCAGAAAAGGGTGCTTTGACAATTCAGATGGAGAAGAGATGACTTAAAGTTGGTGGGAGTGCAGGAGAGGAAGCAGTTCAAAGAAGGTTTTATGGCGGTGGCAACATTTGTGGTGAATCTCCACGGAGGAGAAAATATTATTTTGACATTCAGAGATGTTGGTGTGATACATTGGTCATGGTTCCAGTTGACTCCATGTAGACTTCATATAGAACGTTGGGGTGGCTACAAAGGAAGCAGACAGTGCCCTCTAGAGGAAACATGAAAACCCTCCTCCACAATAGCACCCACCCTCAATAAATAATTTTTTAACAGCTTTATTAACATATAATTGATACACACAGAACTGCACCATATTTAATGTGTACAGTTTGATGAGTTTGGACGTATGCAAACACCCATGATATCATCATCACCATCAAGGTCATAGACAGATCCAACACCTCCCAAAGTTTGTTGGTGTCCCTTTGTTTTGTTTTATTTTGTGGGGAGAACACTTAACATGAGATCTACGCTCTTAACAGATATTTTAAGTTCACAATACTGTATTCTTAACTATAGGCACTATGTTGCACAGCAGATCTCTAGAACTTATTCATCTAGGATAACTGAAACTTTTCCACCCATTGAACAGCAACTCCTCACGTCCCCCACTCTTCAGCTCCTGGCAGCCACTGTTGGTATTCTCTGCTTCTAGAGTCTGACTACTTCAGATAGCCCTGGCTATGCCAGACACTGGGGCTCCCTCTCCTCCCTGGAACTGTATTCCTGCCAAGTGTCTGGGTCCACTGAGATATCATGCACACTATTCACACTTTATTCCACACTAAGGTGCTGAGGGAGGCTGGACCAAGCAGAAATCACAAGAATCCCTCTTACTGTGCCTTTTATAGCCCCAAGACTGGCCAAGCTTGGGGAGATGGTGTTCAAGCCCCTCTTTCCTGGGTCTCACCTGGTCCCTCCAAGGCAGGGCTTCTCCTGAGAAGGTTCATCCAGCTCTATCCAACCACCTGAGGGGAGAGAGAGTGAAAATTCACTCACAAGAGGAGGAAGAGAGCTTTGATCCCTCCACTGTCGCAAAGAATGTTTTCCCACAACTTCCCCTGGGGTAGAGGGTGAGTGAGGGATCCCATTGTGTCACTTTGCCCTGAATCCCACAGAGATCCTCCCTGATACTGAGGGTAGAGGCTAACAGCAGAGGGCTGGAAGACTGCATGGTGCAAATTGTTTTACATTTAATATCCAACTTTATCTTCACAAATAGTTTTTTTTTTGGTTGATAAACAGATCTTTATTGGACAAAATTACCGCAGGTAGAAAAATGATGAATGGAGAAAAGAGGAAACTTGAACATACTTGACAGGATAATAAAACAAGCAGCACATAAATTACTTGGTGCTGGAAAGGTCCCCTCAAATGTTGCAGAATGCTGAGCAATCTCTACTTTTTGGTTTAAGAATGATCTAGGACTACAGTGTCTAATACACGAGCCACAAGTAGCTTCTGAGCAATTGAAATGTGGTTCATTGAAACTGAGATGTGCTGTGCATATAAAATACCCCTGGATTTCACAGACTTGGTATAAAAAAAAAGAATGTAAAATGTGTCATTATTTTTATATTGATTATATGTTGAAATAATATTATTTTGCATATACAGGGTTAAATAAAACATTAAAATTAACTTCACCTGTTTATTTTCGTACTTTTAAAAGTGGCTACTAGAAAATTTACAATTACATATGTGGTTCACACTTGTAGTTTATGTTATATTCTAATGGGCTGGCACTGATCTAAGATTTTGTCACATCCTTAATGTCACAAGGACAAATACAGTCTGCTTTTCCTCTGTGTCTTGCCTGCTTCAGCAACATGGGAATAAGCCAAATCAAGAAATCAACTAAAGCATGAATGTATAGATATGCTTATTTCTATACAAACACTTTAATGTTATATAAGTTCATAATGATTTTTTAAAAGTATCAAAAGAAGTAAAGTCTACTAATGTTTCATAAATCAGAAAGTAAGACCAACTAGACAATATTCCTATGAGGTTAAAGTTATCCTCAACACATTCAGGAACATTTTTTCCAACCTAACTTTTTTTCCCCTGAAAATGGGGGCTTTTAAAATATGTTTAAAAGCTGTGGAGGGCCCTAGATTTGGCATAGTTTCTTTGCATATGAAGAGAACAACTTCCTTGGTTTTACTGTGTTATCAAGAGCAATCTTTATTCTCATTGGTCTACTTACAAACCGGCAAAACTAAGCGATGCCAAGGTCCTTCAGTTCAGCAGCACCTCCATTTGTAAAAGAATGAAAGTATCTTAAAAGTAAATTTAGTATGTTTATAATTAAATGTAATATACAAAACATTAAGTGATAGAATTAATAAAAATAAAGTGTAAAACTAACAAGAACTTTTTGGTATTTTTCCTTAATACAAAAGGATTACACAATAAACCTAAAAATGTTTTTAAAATTGTATTCTCGGAGAGGCGGAACTGAGGTTTTTTCTTAATTATGTGACGGGTTTTGGATTTAATGGGGGAAAAAGTGTGGAAAAGAACAAGGACCCAAACAGGCGAATTTCCTGGTCTTCAAGCCCCTCTCTGCTCTCTGGCCAGCGGCACTGCCAGCCTTTCATTTGTTGTCACCTGTAGCATGAAAGTAACATCCAAAGTTTAATTACTGGTTTTCAAGATGGCGATGGGTCTGGAGCAGGCATGCCAGAGGACAGAGCGAGCCTGAGAAGTG
>NW_007734169.1:0-1085 GCF_000696425.1 Galeopterus variegatus | reverse complement strand
AACTGTGCCGGGAGACCAAGCAGCCCAAGGCAACAAAGGCCAGGAAAGACGGCAGCGGTGACGCAGAGATGGGAGGAAGGCGCGGGACCGGCCCAGCTCTGGGAGCTTTGTGAGTGACCCCCAGCTCAGCCCCACTTGGGGGGCAAAGGCCTGCCTGGCTCCCGCTTACCACACCAGCCTAGGCGCCTGCATCAGCGCTGCCTCCATTTTCTCCGGTGGGGGGGGCGGAGCCGGCTGGCTCAGATCAGGCAAGCCAGCCATCTTTGCCTGGCGCAGCTCCTCACTGAGCCGGGCCACTTGTGTGCCTCAGTGCGGGGCCCCCCAGGGCCTGTGGACCGGCCACCAATCCCACTCCACCCGCGGATCTCTGGCGGGGCTGGTGGCGTGGGGAGCCCCCGGCCAGCGTCGGGAGGGCAGGGAAGAGGATCCCGGCCAGACTGTCACTCCACCACACCTGGGGCTTCGGCCCCAGGTAAACTCCCTGCTTCCGGGAGGCAGATACCATCTCTGTGGCCTTCAGTTCGGAAAAACCCCAGACTGATTTCTGGTTGGGAGAGGGGCGACTGGGGTGCCCCCAAGCCCGCTTGAACCTGCCGGAGAGCTGACGGCCTGAGGGCACTGAGCCGGCTCATGCCGGGGGGATTCAAAGAGGAACTGTGTGCTGTGGGATCCTCCCCCAGGGGGCTCGCGCCCTGGTGTGGGAGATAACTCAACCACACAGGGTGCCACAAAACTGGGGGGAAGGTGGGAGGCCCAGAGAGGTCCTTGACCAGGGTCTCAGGAATGCCCACAGTGTCCGTGGCAGAGGCCTGAGACCTGTTCGGGGCCGGGCGGGGCTGAGAGATGAGGATTGCAGAAGACACGCCCCAGCCCTGTACTGAGCGCACAGAGAGGGGAGGGGTCTGGCAAAGGAGGAGGAGTCTCAGAAATAAAGACGCACCCTCCGGGTGACCCCACCCACTGCACACAGAGAGGGGAAATGCCTGGATAGCGAGGCGGAGATTTACAGATCTCCCACACCCTATCGGGCCGGCAGGACAGGATCCAGCTGCCAGGGCCAGAACTCAAGGAACAGGGAGAACTCC
>NW_007734168.1:97395-97838 GCF_000696425.1 Galeopterus variegatus | reverse complement strand
AGACTCTGTATTTCTTAGAGGATATTAAGGGTGAACATTGCAGAACCCAGTAGACAGAGAAAATATCCTGGAGGAAGCTGAACTTCACCCTGTTTGGGAATCTATCCAGGTCTGAATACCCTCCAGAGAGGCCTCCAGAATGTTCTCCCTTACCCCATTGAGAGTCTGCTGGAGGAGTAAAGGTCAGAGTGATGCCAGCGATGGTTCCCACNTGACAGTCTTCTGGAACTTGGATCACCACATGGATGAGGGTGCAGAACCGAGTCCAATAGGTGGCAATGATCAGGAATGGATGTAAGTAACCTTATAGAAGGGACTTTTTACATTTATAGTGACCTAAATAGAATGAACTAGCTGCCTTCTGAAGTGGTCAGTTCCTTCATTACATGGGTTCAACCAGCATCCATGGTGGGGTGAAACCTAGCAGGACACTGGAGGGGATT
>NW_007734168.1:94912-95155 GCF_000696425.1 Galeopterus variegatus | reverse complement strand
TTTGAGTCCTTTCAATGCCTAGCATGCTGTATTCATCATAACTGGATTCGGTACATCTTTGTGGACTGACTACTTAATTGAAGCTGGGATACATGGATGGAGACTTATTTTAAAGGGACCACCCAATACAAGGACCTTCAGTTTGAGATCATTTTATGCCCTCTTTCGTGATGGAATGAAGAATGAATAACACAGTTCGAATGAATAATTCAGTGTGTCATGAGTTGGCAAGGGAGAAAAAAA
>NW_007734168.1:91478-91759 GCF_000696425.1 Galeopterus variegatus | reverse complement strand
TGCCATGGCCTCTCTGAAATGGGCATTGCCATGTTTATTATGTGAGTCCAGGTGAGGAGAATGAAGATCAGCAAGACAAAGTCATTTTCCCAAGGGCACGCTGGCAGAGAGTTGCAGAGAAGTGATTGCAAACAAAGCCTGTCAGGTTTGATGCTCATATCCAAGTGTCACAGTAAGGTAAATTGGGAGTGTTTGGCCTGGAGCAGAGAAAACGCAGAAGTGGGATTGACTCTGACAGTCTTCTGGAACTTGGATCACCACATGGATGAGGGTGCAGAACC
>NW_007734168.1:89069-89311 GCF_000696425.1 Galeopterus variegatus | reverse complement strand
TTGAGCATCCCTTCCTGATGTGTGGCAGGAAATATTTGTTGGCTCAAAGCAAACCTCCCTGGACAGAGGGAAGATCTGTCTGAATGACCTACCCTCTCAGTAGCTGGAGGACTGAATGATATGACAGGAGTTGAAGCAGGATGCTTTTTTGACTCCTCTTTGTCTTCAGTGCCCAGGACAGAGCCTCCTGAGATACTCCAGCCCACAGCAATAGCTCTCTGAGTTGTCACTTCTTTAGCCTT
>NW_007734168.1:86605-87064 GCF_000696425.1 Galeopterus variegatus | reverse complement strand
AGAGGCAGTCTGCTGGAGGAAGCCCACTTTTTCCAGTGAGGTCCATCTTTTTCTGTGAAGGTCTTCAACTGATTTGATGAGGCCCACCCACACTGTGGAGGGCAATCTGCTTTACTCAAAGTCTACTGATTTAAATGTTAATCTCATCTAAAAAAGAATACCTTCACAGAAACATCTAGAATAATGTTTGACCAACTATCTCAGGTACCAAGGCCCAGCCAAGTTGACACATAAAATTAACCATCGCCTCTGGGAAGGGAAGATGGTTCCACGGCAGAGCTGACTTTGGGGGGTGGGGGAACTGCTGCTGCTTTTTCCCCCTCCCCTTTTTAACATTATTTTATATATATATATATATATATATTCTTTTTGTCCTTTTTTTTGAGACCGGCTCCACCGCGCTCAGCCAGTGAGCGCACCGGCCATCTCTATATAGGATCCGAACCCGCGGCGGGAGCG
>NW_007734168.1:82863-83318 GCF_000696425.1 Galeopterus variegatus | reverse complement strand
ACCTGGCCTCTGTCTGCCTCGTCCACCCGGACCCACCTGAGGGAAGCTCCAACAAAGCTGGGACCAAGACATGAAAGAGCCTATTTTACCTCTGTGAGAAAGAACTTTTGTCTTCCCACTAATCCTAAATGGTATGTTATATCTCTTCCCACTTTACCAAAGTAAAATTTGTTCATTTTAGAAAACACAGACAGGCGAGGGACTATGCTTTTTCCCCCTTATTTATCCACTCACTTATATATGTAACGTGCATATATTAAGTACTTTCTTATTTTCTCCCTTTTCCTCTTCCTTTATTATCTCATTGTTCTACCATTCTTGTAAAACTTATCACTTGTGTTGTAACGATCTGTTACCTGTCTGCCTCCCTGTTAGGCAGGATCCTTGAGAGAAGGGACCTTTTATGTAATAGGCCCAGTCTTCTGGGCATGCCAGCTGGCCATCTTCTGTTGCTT
>NW_007734168.1:80577-81012 GCF_000696425.1 Galeopterus variegatus | reverse complement strand
TCTGTTTCTGTACCTCTGCTGAAACTGCTTTCCTGATGACCATCTGTGGCTGCTGTTCTCCAAGCCCAAAGGTCTCTTTTTGGTCCTTAATGTTTATTTTATTTTGCATCTCTTTAACCTATTTGGTTTTGAATAAATAATGTGCTCATGTAGTTTAACATTTAAAAGTTTCAAAAAAGCTATGAATCAGATACCTGCACTGGCCAGCTGCAAAAAAAAAAAAAAAATAGCGATGGAATTAATGTTTTGCTATTGCAAGCAAGGTGCAATAAATTATCCTGTACATATGTAACTCTGCATAGCATAATGAAGGATAAGTTTCTTGAAGTGGATTTACTAATTGCAAGGTATTGGTAGTTATCTTAAGGTGGGTTCCCCAGAAAATGGACTTTGAAGCAGAGATTTGTGTGTAGGTGCTTTATTTCCTTAAGCCAA
>NW_007734168.1:78177-78505 GCF_000696425.1 Galeopterus variegatus | reverse complement strand
TCATTTTTCCCATAAGAAATAATGGGGTAATATATATAATATGTTAGAGATATCTAGTACTTTCCACATAGGCCACTAGAAAAATATCAGCAATTAACAGACTCATTTTTCAATGACCCATTAGTCAATGAACAATTAAAGTATATAAAAGTTAAACCTACCTACATATGAAAAATATTCTTCAATTCTCCCATAGATACAACACACTTCAAATTAAAAAGAGAAATATTTTAACTGACCTAAAAATAAAACTAGCTGTTAAACTCATGTACTATTACTTAGAGTGGTTACAAGACTATCTCACCTCAATGTTTCTTTGCAAAAGAAG
>NW_007734168.1:75485-75993 GCF_000696425.1 Galeopterus variegatus | reverse complement strand
AGAAATATATGAAATAGGGAATTAAAAACGGTACAGAAAATCAACAAAACCAAAAGTTGATTCTTTAAAAAGATCAACAAAATTTGCAACGTTTACCTAGACTGACCAAGAAAGAAAAAAGAGAAGACAGAAATTACTTAAATCAGAAGTAAAGCAGGGCCATGGGAGACAGTTGCTTCTTCTATTATGCTGGAGTGGGCTTTGAGGAGAGAGGCATCCTGTTCTTTTTCCAGTCTCCACTGGTGACTCTCCTTGTGTCACTGCAGTCGAGTGTCTGGTGGGCCACCTACATGGCAGCTATGACTATTGTGGCATTAAGCAGCTTTTGCAGCAGCTGTAGCTCTGGTGGTGGCTGTGGTGGGCCACTCACGTGGAAGTGATGTTTTCGGTGTGTTTCTTGCCTGCTTCTGGACTGGGAATGATGCCCTCAGGTCCACCCTGGGAGCATGGGTGTCTGTTGTTATTTTTGTACTGATCTTCCATGTTCTGGTCTTCCCATTTTTTTCCT
>NW_007734168.1:72944-74075 GCF_000696425.1 Galeopterus variegatus | reverse complement strand
ATTTTGTCTTTTTTTAAAAATTTGCAAAAATTCTTTGAAAACTAAGAAAACAAATATGTCACAAATATTTTGTAACTTAGTTTTAAATTATCTTTTGACTTTGAAATCTTTTTCACTGTAGATAATTTTTAAAAAAATTTAGTGTAGTCAGGTTTATTATGTGTCTTATCTTTGTCTTTTTTTTTTTTTGGTGGCTGGCTGGCATGGGGATGCAAACCCTTGATCTTGGTGTTACAACACTGTGCTCTAACCAACTGAGCTAATCAGCCAGTACTGTCCTCTGTGTTTATATCCTGCTTTAGAGATCCTCTCCCTATGGTACTGGGAAAGTAGGCATTTTGTATATTAAGTAGGTAATCACTCTTGTTATTTGATTATATTATTTCTAATTTTTTTCAAACACCTTTTGAAATAATTCTTTTGTCCACCTTTGATGTATAAATGTGGTGAGTTATATTTATAGATTTCCTTGCTTTGAGCCATGCTTGCTTGCTTTTCTGGGTGGAATGTACCTCAATTGATCATAATGTATTATCCTCTTCACGCACTGTTGAGTTTTCTTTGCTAATATTTTATATAAAATACTTGAAATGAGATTGGTTTATACTTTTCTTTTTTTGCATTTCAATCATTGTCAGATTTGGTATCAGTGTTATTCTGGGCTTGTAGAAAGAATTCTGGCACTTTTATTCTTTGTCTGGATCTGGAAAAGTTTAAGTACTTTCAGAACTTATCATGCATTTATTCAACAAGTATTTATTAAGTCCTGGCACTGAGAATACAACAATAATCAAAAAACACAAAAATCTCTTTCATCTTAGTGGGGGAAGGTGGATTTTAAACAAATTAGTAGTTGAGATATATACTATGTCAGCTGGTGGTGAGTGTTACAGAGAAAAATTAAGCATGGGACAGAGATAGAGGTGCTGGGAGAGGGGGTTTGCGACTTTAAATAGGGTGGTCAGGAAAGCCTAAGGGAGACAGTTACATTCAAGCAAACACCTGAACGAGGTGAAGGAGTAAGCCCTGCAAATATCTGAGGGATCAGTAAAGGGAACAGCAAATATAAAAGCCCTGGGGTGGGAACATGCACAGGTGTTCCAAGAACAGCAAGGTCAGAATGAGGAGGGG
>NW_007734168.1:69959-71105 GCF_000696425.1 Galeopterus variegatus | reverse complement strand
TTTGTAAGTAACTCAGGAGGATTTAAGTGCCAGCCAGGAGTTGTGACTTATAGCCTTTTCATCCCTTAAGGTCTTCTCAAGTCTCACCTCCACCCAATCGTCTTTCCTATCAATTGCATTCATATATTTTTTCTCTTCTCTGAACTTGGAATGTAGAGTTTGAGGAAGCTGCGCATTCAGTTATATTTTTCATTTCTTTTTGAGTTTCTTCCAGCACCTCGCATAATACCAGGAATATGACAGGTGTTTAAAACATATTTGAAGGGCTACTTTTTCTTTAACTGATGGTGCGAATTTATTCCAAGCCTTCCACTAAGTCCGATCGTCTTGGCTTTCCATCATCTTTTCTGTATTTGAATAAGGAGAGGCCATGGGAAAAGCATTGATCCTGGAATCAGAAACCTGGATTTGTGTTCCATCCCTGCCTTTTGACCAACTGTGTGACCTTGAGCAAATCAGTTAGTTTTAGTTTTAACGCTCTAGATCTACATTGTCCAATACGGTGGCCACTAGCTACATGTGGCTACCGAGCACTTGAAATGTGCCTAGTCCAAACTGACATGTGCTATAAGTGTGAAATACACTTTGGATATAGTGAGTTAAATAAAATATATTACTAAAATTAATTTCATGTGTTTCTTTTTACCTTTATAAGGTGGGTACCAGAAAATGTAAANTTTTTTTTGTTCCGTCTTCAAAATCTGGTGTGTATTTTACACTTAGAGCATGTCTGAATTTAGACTAGCCATGTTTCAAGTGCTCAATAGCCACAGGCAGTTCATGGGCACTGCATTGGATGACATAGATCTAGGGGGACTGAAGGTAAGGCCAGTGGCAGGAAGGCAGAAACACAAGGGGAGGGTGGTGTGAGGTGAGGCGCTGCTGCCCATCTGGGCCAGTCCATGGAGGGTGTTGTGGGCCATGTTAAGGATCTTGACCTTGAAGCTGAAGCCACTGATGGGTTAGAGCATATTAATGGTCCTGAGAAGTTCTGCAATGAAAAAGCCTGTTTTGGCTTAACTTATTGTTCCTGTATGTATTGCATGTAACACCTATTAACATCCCAAGGCCACACATTAGGAAATGCTGCTCTAGCTTATATCTTTTAGAGAAAATGTTGCTGATGATATAAACTTTCGTTTATAT
>NW_007734168.1:67433-67955 GCF_000696425.1 Galeopterus variegatus | reverse complement strand
GAGCTGGCTGCCCATTGGCAGAATGGAGTGGGTATGTGCTTGTAGCCTCAGCAGCTTCCAGTTCAGAGTTTGTTTGATAAAGTTTAAATTGGGAACTCTGGCTGCAAGGGAGGCTGGGAAGGCAAGTGTTTGCTTTTTAGTTTCTGTAGAGAAAAGTGGGCTCTTATCATCAGAGGAGGATTCATTCCCCTACGGTAGGAAGGGTCTTTAAATGTTGAGCTGCCAAAAAAGAATGACCAGAGTCATTTACCAGGGTAGCTGGAGACTTTGAAACTTTGACTGCAACACAAGTTTCCACTGAGACACATCAGCTGGGAATTTCTCCACACAGGAGGCTCCTCAAGGCTTCTCGGGTTCTTCTGGGAAGTATGAAGCATAGTAGTTGATGTCATATATTGTAATGGTATGATGATAATTTCCTTATGTCCTTTGAAAGTTCTCATATGATATTTTAATATGGAGACACAGGAGGGCACTCTAACCAACCGGTAATAAAACTTAAATGGTTTCATAACCCTGGCA
>NW_007734168.1:64565-65461 GCF_000696425.1 Galeopterus variegatus | reverse complement strand
GGTAGTTACGGCGCGTCCCCCGCCCCGAGCTCGGCTCCCTTCTCCCTTTGGGGAAGGTCGCCTTGCGTCCTGCAGTCCTCCACCCCCACGGCAGGGGAGCGCCTACCAGGTGCCCGGCGCCGCACTAAGCGCTTTAGCACTTGAACTCTTAATTTCCCCAACGTCCTTGAGCGGCGGGAACTGTTCGTAGCCCGCGTATTGCGGGGCAGGGAACGGCCTTGGAGACGGGGAGTGGCTCGCTCGGAGTTTTGCAGCTAGTGGCGGAACCAGGACTCGGAGCAGTCCCGGGCGACCCCGAGGCGCCGGCGACAACCCACAGCCCCTAGGCTCTGCCGCGTTCTTGTCCAGTCACGCTGCCTGCACCTGTCGTGGCGCTCGCTGGGCGTGAGGGGAGGGAGAGGAGAGGGACCGAGGGGATTTTCTGACTGCAGGTGGCTCTCTCCTATCGGAACTCTCGCCCGGGACGCGGAGAGACCATTCCCGGCTCAGAGGTAGCTTTGCGCCTTGGAGAGGATGACCTCCCTTCTCCAGGGACCGCGTCCCTAGGGGGTGCAGGGTTTCAGAAAAATGCCCGCTGGGGGCGGCAGGGGCCAGCGGAGGATCTGGGGGTCCGGGAGAGGCACGAGGAGGAAGCGGGGCGGCTGGGGTCGCGGCCGCCGGCGTAGCGGGCTCGGGACGAAGAGAGGCTGCGCGAGCGAGAGTCCACGCGGTGGGTGTGCGGCGCTTTCATTCAAACTTTGGGGAGTCTTGGTTCGGGCGTCAGCGAAGGTGTGACCAATCAGAGTGCAGATACGGGAATAAATTATGCAAATCACCATCTGGCGATGGGTCAGATGACTCCGATACTTTAAAAAAGTACTTCGCTGGGAGCTCGCGGTGTGACAGCGGCCCTTGCT
>NW_007734168.1:62367-63138 GCF_000696425.1 Galeopterus variegatus | reverse complement strand
CCCCCCACCCTTCCATTATATGGTCCCTTAATCAGTTCTTTCCAGCCAGCCCAATGGCCTGCCAGCAGCTCTTAAACCTTGTCTTCATCTTTGAACATGAAGGTTTGAGAGGCAGGAGGCAGGAAGGTTGTTAGAAAGAGCTCTGTCTCTGGGCTCCCCTCCTTTTAATGATGTAGGTGTTCTGAAAATTAAGGTGGCAGAGTAGCTGGCTTTGGTTTGGTTAGTGCTTGCAGGGAGCATCTGCTGGGCCACTGTGCTGAGAAGCTGCTGGGCTCGCTCCTTCAGCTTGCCGGCCTCTTCCTCCCCAACACTTTCCTCCCGCCACTCTTCCCCTTCCCACTCCTCCTACTTTTAGGCTTTTCTTCCTCTTGGGTTCTGTATGGCCCTCTCTTCCATGCGAGACAGCCTGCCCTGGTGGAGCGAGGGTAGGGCCACCCAGAGCGAGTTAAACTGTTTAAACAGCGGAGGGCTGGGGAGCCCCTAAACCAAGCTCCATCATTTCGTCTACTAGTCCGCTGAGGTTAGGCCAAGTGATGTTGGTCCATGTCAACTTATGTACATGTGGGAGTGTTAATTTGAATGAATGAAAAGGCTTGCTTACTTAACATGTTTCCAACTCTAGTGCTAACTGGAAGGGTGACCTGGGGTAGGTTGCATCTCTAGTTCCTCTCCTATAAAATGCTAACGTTCCTTCCAACTTGTGTGTTCTTTGCCTCTGAGTATTTGTGGGCCATTTCATGCATTGTAAAAGTATCTATCACATGCCTACCT
>NW_007734168.1:61184-61869 GCF_000696425.1 Galeopterus variegatus | reverse complement strand
TCTTTCCATGATTCCTTTTGCTTCTCAACTCTGGGATAAATTAAGCTCCTGAGATAGTCATTTGGTATCTTCCCCCAAGACTGCTGGGAGAAAGGAGTTTGGTACTCTAACTGCCTAGCCCAATATCAAGTGATGCTTACCAGGATGGCTAAAAGAGTGCTGAGTGGGGTCCATTTATGACCATCGGAAATAGTGTGATGACAGTGCCTACCTAGTGTTCAAAGGCCGTAGGGACCATCAGTGACCTGGGCTGCACTTTGGGAGCAGGGCCGTCTCCTTGGCGGCACTGTGAATGAACAGTGGAGCTGGAAATGGGTGGTTTGCTGACCTTAGTAATTTCTCCATGGCTTTAGTCATTCATTTAATAAACTGGATGAATGCCTGGCATATGTCCATCACAACAAGGGACACTGAGGATACATGAGGTCTTTGGAGCAAATGCTGAAATTGAGATGGGAAGGCTGGTGGAAGCCCATTATATGACAGGTCAAAATCCATTTCCAAAATCCAAAATCTCTAAAAACTGGAAAATTTGGTAACTTGTTTGGCAGCAAGACCTGGCCTTACCTGATCTGAACTCATTTGGCAGCAAAACCTGACCTGCATTGACAGAAGGCTATTTGTAATCTCTATTTTTGCCCTCTAGTGTGAGTAACCATAGATTTCTCTGCAGAAATATTAGTGT
>NW_007734168.1:58346-59627 GCF_000696425.1 Galeopterus variegatus | reverse complement strand
CGGGCTTTCAGAAAGTGGCTCTCCTGAGGACAGCAGCTCAGCTCCACTGGCTCTTAAGGACTCCTCTAATTACACTTAATTACATTGGCCAACCACTGCCTCGAGGGGGCCATCCCACCATAAGAGCTGAGCTCCACTGAAACAACTTGACTAGCTCAGAGACTCTGAGGAGCCAGCTGGCCTGGAGTGCCAGGCACTGTTGGCATGCTGCCCTCCTGTTTGCATAGAGATGGTCCCATTCAAGGCATTGGGGCTGTTTATGTGCCCTAGCTGTGCAATTCACATTGAAAGGCCCATGACAAACTTCAACAAAAAAGAGCTTTAATGCTCAGCTTCAGAAGCTTTTGACCAGCTAGGGATTTATTCATTCATATAATGACAATCTGTACGAAAATGGCACTATTAAGAGACCAGGCTTCTGCCTGGGCTAATTGGGAGGGGACATTCCTCTCTTAATGATGAGAAATTCATATCTGTTACATGCTTTCTGAGTCTTTAGGTCTATCACCAATGGTTATGTTTGGGGGTGGGGGGAGCGTAGGTGCCTACATACCGAATGTGAATGAAGAGATGATTAAGGCCTGTCCATCCATCCTTATCCCACAGCCTACAATTGGAATCATGCATTTGAANGTCAAACGTGCAGCCTGTCCCCATGAATCAGTTTTCCCACATGTAAAATGGAGATAACACCCAACCTATGTCTGCATAGTTCGTCAATGGAAAGGGAGAGCGGGAGGGGGATGGGAGCGACGTATCTGGGGACGACATTTACCATCCCATACAGAGCGCTGAGCTTTATATGCAGAAAATCAAGCCGCCCGGCCTCTTGTTCATGAATGAGAACATACGGGAGGGACAACGCGTGCTCCGCTGGCAGCTGGAGTGACAAAAGGAACGAGGGTGGGCAAGAACAGGACCTCTTCGCTCCGGACCGGTTTCCCCACACATGTCCCTCAGGCTGCAGCCCCGACACTAGGGAGCAAGGGGCGCAGGGCCGGGCGGGGCGCGTCCTCCTCAGGCAGGGGTGGGACTGGCTCCTGGCGGCGTCGGGGTTACTGGCGGTCAAGGGTGCCGCCTTGCAGAGCCAGCCCTCCCCGGCCGGCCGGGACGAGGCCGGACCGCAGGGTGCAGCCCTGCCGCCGCGCGTCCCACCTCTCCCGCCCGCCCAGCGTCCCCACCGGCTGCAGAGGCGCAGCCGCCCCGCCGGTGTCCTGGGCTCGGTCCCCGCTTCCCTGCGCCAGTCGCGGACGCTGGGCCAAGGCCTCCAGCTCTCTCCGC
>NW_007734168.1:56006-56658 GCF_000696425.1 Galeopterus variegatus | reverse complement strand
AAAAAAGTACTTCGCTGGGAGCTCGCGGTGTGACAGCGGCCCTTGCTTCCCCGCAGATCTGGTTCTCATGCAAGCCCCTCACACTGTCCCCTCCCGCCGCCCCGGGCTCAGGGCAGTCAAGTTTTCATTCTCCTCCTTCTGCTCCTGCAGCTGCCTAGCCCACCCCCCTCTGGTTGAGAGAAGGCTGCCCGCTTCTGGTGTTACCGGCTCGGATTGCTGGAAACACCCATAGGTGTTTCTTTTCCTTTTTAAAAATTCCTGTTTCAGGGGAGGGGGTGTGGCGGGCAAGGATGAGAAAGTCCTTTCCTCTGCTCTGTTTCTGGAGCATCTATTGCTGCTTTGCTGCGGGAAGCCCCTCAGCCCTTGATTCCGAGGGACGGCTGGAAGGTAACGTGCATTTATTTTTGTTACCCCCTCTCCCCGCTTCTCTTCTGTGCCGGGCCACCTCTCTCTTGCAGACCCTTCTTCAGTCCCTCCTTGTTCTTAGGAAATCCATCTGAATTTCCCACTGTGCTGTCCATTTTCTCCTCCTCATCAGCCTTGGGGTCCACTTGTTCCTCTGTGCTTCTGATGAGGACATCCCCTTGCAAGGCACCCACAAGGCAACAGGCTGCCGGGGTGTGCTGGCTGGTACTCTCTCTCTTGTCCCCCC
>NW_007734168.1:53003-54234 GCF_000696425.1 Galeopterus variegatus | reverse complement strand
AACCATCAAGTCCCAGAGGTGAAGTGACTAGGCCAGAGTAGTAGGAATGAAGCTAGAGAACTGTGGGGTCAGAGCAAGCCAGGTGCCAAAGTGAACCTTCTTTGTCACTCTGTGGGTTTGTCCACAGATCAGTTTCAGGAAGCCAGCAGACTCCTTTTCTCCTAGACTTCTCCATCATGTCTCCATGTAAGTGGCTATCTAGGTGGAATTTGGGAGCTATCGGACTAGTTATGTCCATGGTTCAAATTTATGCTGGTTGGGTCTTTTGTTCATTTCTTCCATGACAGTTGACCTGCTCATGTGATTTAGCTNAAAATTTCTGAATTCTGAAACTCAACTGGTCCCAAGCATTTCAGGAAATGAATTGAGGACCCCATACTCTAAAGGTAGGAACTTGGGGGAAGGAAGGGAATCTTGTTTTGATAGGGAAGAAGAGAGAAAAGCAAAAGAGAGACCTATTTATTGCAGAGGCATAGTAATTAATACGTGTGACTATAACCATTAAGTATAGATGAGTAGAACGCTTCTCATATAATATCCCTTCTATAATATCTTCGCAATTCTGCTGGGAGGTGAAGAGGGAACATTCAGCAGGTGTAAAAACCCAGATGGCTTAAGTATTGAATAAAAAAGGGCTTTAACGCTCAGTTTCAGAAACTCTTGATCAGCAAGGGATTTATTTGTTCATATAACGACAATCTATAGGACAATGGCAGTGTTGAATGAGCAGTCTTCTGCCTGGGCTAATTGGGAGGGGACATTCCTCCTCTTAAGGATGAGAAATTCATATTTGTTACATGCTTTCTGGGTCTTTAGGTCTATCACCAATTTGCTCAAGATTGCACTAGAACTAGACCCCAGATCTCTTACTTCCCAAGTCCACTAGAAGTACCCACACTTTGTTCTTTCTCCGCAGAAGAGCTCCACAAATCCAGGGATGTGCAGACTGAGGCCAAACCCTCTGTGAACTTTAACCTCCGCACTTCTAAGGACCCAGAGCATGAAGGATGTTACCTCTCCCTGGGCCAGAGCCAGCCCTTAGAAGACTGTGGTTTCAACATGACAGCCAAAACCTTTTTCATCATTCATGGATGGACGGTGAGCCTGGGGAGGGAGCTCTGCAGTTTAACGCAAGATTTGGTTCCCTTTGTTTTGGTCAATTAAAAAAGAACACTGGTGCTTCCAGATTCCAAACTCTCTCCCTGCTTTCCTTGTGGGCTGCTTGTGTTTC
>NW_007734168.1:50903-51419 GCF_000696425.1 Galeopterus variegatus | reverse complement strand
CCTGTGACGTACAAATGGGTTGCATTCCAGAAAGTTCTTCCGTAATCTGTTTAGAACTTGGAACAGCAGTTTCCCATACAAGCAAGATTGTAAATGGTGTCTGGATTTTCAGGCTAGGCACAGAAAATCTATTTATCTGATAATTTACTTGTGGATAGGTTTACAACTGGACCTGGTCACCATTTATAACTTTGTTCCTGTGGTAAAATGTGTTCTGATTTCTAATTTGGGATTCCAGGGACAGATTTTTCCCTACTCTGGGGTCAAAAGGGATGGCAGAGATGGGTTGTGTGAAGGGGTCATTTGTTAACTCTGTGTTTGCCTAGGAGACAGCATCTCCCTGCATGTCTAAGAAAGATGCTAATCCTCCAGGGCAACTCTCCCCAGCTGCCTTCGAAGGATGGACCAGGTCACTTGTCTGACTGTGACTCAGATTATCCTCATGCCGAGATCACCACCGATGCATATCTCAAGTGGCCCTGTCAGACAGTGGGGCAACAGCAGAGGACGTCAGAA
>NW_007734168.1:48160-49161 GCF_000696425.1 Galeopterus variegatus | reverse complement strand
ACATTCATTAGGATTTCTGAGGCCCAGAAAAAGAATTTTAAAAAGTTTCCTGTTTTCTTGGCAGATGAGCGGCATGCTTGAAAATTGGCTGCACAAGCTCGTGTCAGCCCTGCAGACAAGAGAGAAGGATGCCAATGTAGTGGTGGTGGACTGGCTCCCCTTAGCTCACCAGCTTTACACAGATGCTGTCAATAACACCAGGGTGGTGGGACGCAGCATCGCAAAAATGCTCGACTGGCTGCAGGTAACTGGGGATGAAAGGGAGTCATCTCCTCTCACAAGCAAGATCTTAGACCTGAACCTTCGTAAGAAATACAGGTCACACTGGTGTTACTGTCAACTTCCGGAGTTTGATCAAAATCTTTGGGATTAAAATTTTTACTGAATTAAGTTGCTCAAAATACTTGAAAGCTGGGACTTTCAGAGAGCCTTTTCACTACTGATAGGTCTCTGGATTTTTCCAGTTGCTTTATTTGCTGTGAGAAAATTCCCTTTACGGGTTGTTACTTGCTGATCTTAGAAACTGATGTCCTTTGGTTGGTTGGGAATGGCCAGGAGCCAGGACAGGCTTGTAATCTTAGACACCTACTGGAGCCTGCTCTTGTTTCTAAAGCNCACACCCTCCACCCCGCCCTAGCACTTGGCACGTGAAGTGCCACTGAGTCCTTTGACCTCTTCTTACCTGGCTCCTGTGTCTCCTCCTCCATCCCAACTGAATTGTTGAGTTGTTGGTGACCCTGGGGACTCAGGACCACACTCTTCAGCTCACACGCTTTGGTGGCTTCCTGCAGGGGAAGGATGATTTTTCTCTTGGGAATGTTCACTTGATCGGCTACAGCCTGGGAGCGCACGTGGCTGGGTATGCTGGCAATTCGTGAAAGGAACAGTGGGCAGAATCACAGGTAAGCTCTGCTTCTGCCAGCCACAGCCACGGAGCTGGGTGCTCAGTGTTTTCCTGAACTAGAGTGCTCCCAAATGAGGCAGCTTGACTGAGTTGGAAG
>NW_007734168.1:46753-47125 GCF_000696425.1 Galeopterus variegatus | reverse complement strand
ATGCTAGCCGGAATTCCACCTCTGATTTCTATTTCATCCAATAGGCTCTTTCTGATGCTGAGGTGGCATATTATTCATGATAGTTACCTGTTTAGAATGGATGGTTAAACTTTGTAATTAATGAGACCTTTCTGATATTGGTACCCAGGTGATCAATAGATAATTAAGTTTTCCATCTTGAAAACTGCATCTTAGTGAGTATCTACTGTGAGAGTTTGGATCAAATCATTTAATGATTGTACAAAGTGTGAAAGATTTTCTTTCCTATTTTGGGGCACCTTCAAATACTTGTACGTGCACAGAGCTTCCTCTATGCTAAAATTAATGGTAAATTTGTTGCCCTGAACTTTCTCCCTCCTTCCAGCATTCTTT
>NW_007734168.1:46294-46599 GCF_000696425.1 Galeopterus variegatus | reverse complement strand
TCCCAATCTATGAGGCAGACAGGCGGGAATATTCTGAGTGAAGCTGGGAGGGTATATGATGTGTAGTGTTAGATCTGCTATTTGGGCCTTCCCCTTCCCTGAAGGAATTTCAGGGTCTCAGAGCACCGGGTAACACAGTCTAGTCCAACAGGTGAGAAAACAGACACAGAGAGGCGAGGCAGCTTGCTGGGAGCAAACAGGTAATAACTAAAGAGCAGAAGCTGGGCTGGAGCCCTGGCCTCCAAGCTTCGGGGTGTTCACTTCCGATCGCTGCCCGTAGTACTCCAGGGACTGAAGGGAAAAGA
>NW_007734168.1:44031-44994 GCF_000696425.1 Galeopterus variegatus | reverse complement strand
TACTGGGCCAGAGTACGCAGCCACACAGGTTTCCTGCATGTGTGTGTGTGTGTGTGTGTGTTGCATTTGCCGGATAGAGGGTCCTTTGGAGGAATCTATGACAGCATGGAAGAAGGGTGGGGTGTTCTCCATCTTCCCTTTCTTTGGTGGGGCAAGTTCTCCTTCCCATTTCTAGTTAAAAACATAAATTGTGCCTCTTTCCCCCTGAGTCTGTGGGTCACAGATATGTGTCAGAGACAGCCAGAGCAGGACAGGCAGCTCCGTCGGGCTGGTGCAGGCCCAGCCCGCCCGCCAGCCGGCCTGCAAAGCCCCATCAGTGCCACATTCCTCCAACACAGCTTGGTTTCCATGGCGCTGTCTGGTGGGGACCTTTGTTTCCGCTGAGCAAAGAGCCCCTCTCTTGTGTTGGTTGCAAAACAGAATGCTCCTCTTTTTTTTTNGGGGGGGCTGTGTCCTCTCCTGTCCCTAAAGTTGGTAGATTTCTCAGGGGCCTGTGGACCAGATGATCTCGATTGGTAAAAGGACAGACACTGAAGCTTGTGTAGGGTTCAGAGGCCAGCAATACCTCACTGTGCAGTCACTGGGGAGTCCTTAGTCTGGGGCCTGCAAGGGGATACCTGAACCCCAATCTTGCTTTGGCCAGAGGGCTAGAGTTTTACCCTCTTAGGCTTCTGACAAAAGTCTGTGATGCACTAGGGAAGGGGTCATATATGTCTAGTTAAAACTCTAACTAGTTAGTTATAAACAAGTAAGTAAGCAAATTAATTCATTCAAGAAATGTGAATGAACTGTCCTCTATATACATGTCAGATGCTACCTAATGTTAGGTATCTTGTGTGTGACAGGTACTTATGCTATCCCAAAGCTACATAGCAACCCTGCACATTTTACAAATGGGGAAACTAGGATGTAGTGATTAAGTAATGGGCCCAATATATTTTGTACCCTGCAAGTAGCAGAGCT
>NW_007734168.1:41380-42087 GCF_000696425.1 Galeopterus variegatus | reverse complement strand
TTTTTTTGAATGATTTCGCATTCACATAGTTCCAAAATTAAAAGATGGCGAAAAGTCTTACTTACTGTTGTGGCTACCTGCTCAAATCCCTTCCCCAATTTCCCCACTTCTCCCCACTCCCCATACACATCCACACAGGTAACTAGTTGCTTGTATGTCCTTGCAGAGTTTTTTATAGCTACATGGTGGAATCTAATTTTTTTATAAGCTCTTCAGTGCTATTTGTGCAGTTTCAAGTGTGAGAACTAGTGCTCAATACAGAACATTTGAAGGCAAAAAAGATTTTCTCATTGAGGCTGCAAAATAGAGGAATTCTGAAGCCTAGTACATGGGTTCTCAGTGTATTGGGTGACCCTCTTCTCCCCCCATTCCATCCCTGGGCCTGACTCAACTAAAGGAAGGGAAGAGTAAGTCCAAATGCAAATAGCTCAGTTTGGGGAAGACAGTTCTCTTTGCAGAAGGATGTAGGCAGCTTAGTTATTCTGTAAAAACTCCGCTAAGATTAAGGCTGCAGAAGGCTGTCCCCGGCAGGATAAATGGGACAAACAGCTTAGTTTCAGGGAGCCTGAGTTCTTTCTAGAACTGCTCCAGTTCTAACAGTCTATGAAGTCCTTGGAGCTGTGTGGCAGTGTGACCCTGTGGCTATTTAACTGGGTTGGCTGGGTGTCATGATACATGAAGACCTTGGAAGAAAGTAAGTTCCACAA
>NW_007734168.1:38901-39586 GCF_000696425.1 Galeopterus variegatus | reverse complement strand
CCACCGGGCCGGCCCGCAAACATTTTCTTAAAGGGTCAGCTAGTAAATATTTTAGGCTTTGCAGGCCATGTAGTCTCTGTTTCAATGACTCCACTCTGCTGTTGTAGCATGAAAGCAGACATGGACAACACATAAGCAAATGAGTGTGGCTGTGTTCCAATACAACTTTATGAAAACAGGTAGCCAACCTGCAAGCCATGTTTCGCTGAGCCCTGGATTAGATGATATTTAGCATTTGATCCCTTTTTAGCATTTCATGACTATACAACTCTGTTAGGACTTAGTGACTCTTACTGCACAACTGTATGCATCCTATTTAGCACTTATTTATGCACGCTCTTGCTCTTNTTTTTTTCAGTAGTAATATATTGTGAATGTTGTTAAACATCAGAGCATGTAGACTTACTAAACATTCTTTTCATAGGCTGTATAATATTCCAAAGCATAGATACACTATATTTTAATTTTTAGTAACATTTTAAAGAAACAAAACCAAGAGGCATTCTCTGTTCACTTATAATTCATCTTCTGAATTCTTGAGCCTATTCTCAGCAGACTTGGGAGTGAAATGAGTTTGCTGAAACCGATGTGTAGCCCAGTGACTGGTCCCTTTCTGGGTTTCCCCTTCTCTCACTGCCTTGGTTGCTGGCAGCATTGCCTAAGTCTTAGCCCCAGTCAGCTCTCT
>NW_007734168.1:36235-36890 GCF_000696425.1 Galeopterus variegatus | reverse complement strand
ACATCACTGGCCATGTATGTGGGTACTTCAAAAAGTTCACGGAAAGATTTGTATCATCTTTCAAATCTATTTTTCCATGACGTTTTTGAAGTACCCCCATATTAAGAATTACACCCACAAAAATACTAACAGCCAGCATGCACACAGTTATCACAGATGAGGTGTCAGTTCTTATTGACTGAAGGGTCTAGCTGGGGAGAAGGGCTCATCCTGTGTGTTCTCTGTCTCTGGTGCACCAGCAATCACAGAGGTGGTGAAATGTGAGCATGAGAGGGCTGTGCACCTCTTTGTTGACTCCCTGGTGAATCAGGACAAGCCGAGCTTCGCCTTCCAATGCACCGATTCCAACCGTTTCAAAAAGGGGATCTGTCTCAGCTGCCGGAAGAACCGTTGTAACAGCATTGGCTACAATGCCAAGAAAATGAGGAACAAGAGGAACAGCAAAATGTATCTAAAAACCCGGGCAGGCATGCCTTTCAGAGGTAACCTTCAGTCCCCAAAGTGCCCCTGAAGAAGGCACTTTTTCCTCCTTCTTAATACCGTGCTGCAGCACAGGGCACATGCCAGTCCAGGAAATGAGGCCAGCACAATTAATTCAAATCATTGCAAATCAGATTACATTGTGCATGCTCTAGGAAATTAATCTTTAAAAAAA
>NW_007734168.1:0-34618 GCF_000696425.1 Galeopterus variegatus | reverse complement strand
TTAAGGGGCACATCTGGTGAGGGCCTTCTTTTGGCTGAGGACTCTCAGCAGAGTCCTGAGGTGGTGCAGGGTATCCCATGGTGAGGGCTGAGTGAGAGTGCTTTCCTAACGCGCTCACTTGCTCATCCTATAAAGCCACCAGCCCACACACATGATAACCCATTAATCTACTGGCCCATTAATCTATGAATTGATTAATCTATTCGTGAGGACAGAGTCCTCACGATCCAAACACCTCCCAAAGGCCCCTCCTTTCACTACAATAGTCTGATTTCCCATCCTCTGAACACTGTAACAATAGGGATCAAGCTTCCACATGAGCTTTGGAGGGGACAGATATTCAGACCATACCAGCAAGGCAGCCCACCCCCAGTGCCAAATGAGAGGGACCGGCAGGAAGAGGCTAGGATTTCAGAGCCTGTAGGCTGGAGACAAACTGCACACTGCTGAGTGGGGATGCGACTTCTTTGTGTTTTCCTATTTCTGCCTTTCTTAGTACTGTCTCCCCAGGAAGTAGCATGCCCAGAGAGATGCTCGAAAATGGTTTTAATAAGAAACCCGGGTACTGTGGGCAAAGATATCTCTCTGTCAGTGTGGAACACAACTGAGTTTCCACCTTGGTCCTGCTGGTGGGATGTGGAGGGCAAGAGGTGGGGGAGGGCCCTCACACCTGTTTCTCTCCAGTCAGGGGGGTAGGGGCTGCCACGGGCTCAACCCTCAAGTGCGGCAGTTCTCCAGGTGGCAGGGGGGTGAGAGCAGCTTCTTTTTCACCACGTAGAGTGGAGCAGATTGAGCTGAATGCCACCAACACCTTCCTGGTCTACACCGAGGAAGACTTGGGAGACCTCCTGAAGATCAAACTCACCTGGGAGGCGACATCTCAGTCTTGGTACAACCTGTGGAAGGAGCTTCGCAGCTACCTGTCTCAACCCCACAGCCCTGCGCGGGAGCTGAATATCAGGCGCATCCGGGTCAAGTCTGGGGAAACCCAGCGGAAGTAAGTGCCTCCTGGCCCTTCTCCTGCCCCGTGTAAATGGTTGGCAGAAGGCTGTGCCTCTGCCGCGTCCTTTCCTTTGCTGAGCATGCAGCCTCCGTCCTTCTGTTGCCAGAGCTTGCAGGCAAAACCTCAAACACCTTTGCAAGAAAAAGTGACTACCAGATCACGGCTTCTGTCAACTGTTGTGCATCTCATGCTGTGATTGCAGGCGCTTGGCTGAGAGAGTGGGCAAGTGGAGGCTGGAATTTGGCCCTTGTTCTGTTTGCCAAGCTCTGTGTCGGCTCAGAGAAAGGGGTGGCCTCTGCTAGACAGGGCTCTTTAGGAGTGCTGCCTTGTTGATCTGTTCTCTGTGGGGTCCATGCATCAAAAGGCCTTGCTTCTACCCAGAGCAAACCAGAGTGTCATGTTCAGGGAGCCCCCACAGATGAGGTCTGTGGGAGGACTTGGTCTTCCGCAACATCTTATTTTGAGTGTCACTCTTTCTCTACTTCAGGGGCTCTTAGTCAAGGCTGGGGTCCTAACTTTGACTAACAGAGAATCCTCTGTGCCATGCCAGCTGGTAGCATCCCCATTTTATTTTTAACCCCAAGCCTAGCATGAAAGATCCAGACCTTTATGTATCAGCTCCTGATGCCCTGCCTTGACTCTCTGAGCAGGCGTCTTTCTAAACAGAAGCCAGAGATGGCTCAAAGCCAGGGAACCCTGGGAGACTTTGTTAAGAGAGGAGAGTTTCCTTAACCAAGGCCTTCAGCTGACTTCTGGAGAGGTCACTGCCAGCCTTGGGATGAGAGAAAGCAGCTTTCGCCTCTTTGTCCCTCTTGTGGCCTTTTCTTCATTGCAATTCTTCACATGTCTTGTTTACACCCATCATCTATGGCCCAGCTTGGCAGCAGAAGAAAATGCCTCAGAAGCTTGGGTCCCTCTAGAAACTGTGAACTGGAGGTACCAGCCTGTAATTTAGGTAATTGTGTATCTTTTTATTTCTCTGGGCTCTTGTAAGTACAACCTATGCCTATGGGTGTGATAGCAGGAGGAGGATCATTTTTATAAAATATTTCAGTTTTCTTTTTTTTTGGCTGGCTGGTATGGGGATCTGAACCTGTGACCTTGGTGTTATAAGGCTGCTCTCTAACCAACTGAGCTAACCAGCCAACCTGTACAATATTTAAAATAAAATAAATACCTATTAAATCACCACTAAGACTTAAGAAATTGAAACAGTTTTCCATATTGGCTTCAGACATAAGATTTTTAAAAAGTAAAACATTACAGATATTGGCTGAAGCCCCTTCATACCCTTCCCCTGACCTATTCCTCCCGTTCTCTCAAACCAAATATAACAAATATTTGAACATTAACTAACCAATGGTAGCGTGTTTCCTTCCTTCATGCTTTTACACCTTTAGTACTTCTGTTTGTATCCATAAACAATGTATAGCATTGTCTTGGATGCTTCTGAATGTTACATGAGTGGGTATATTATTTTACAAGTTCCTTTTTCATTCAAACATTGTTTGTGAAATTTATCTGATACTTGCAGATCTGGTCTATTCATGTTTAATTCTGTATGTGAATCATCACTGTACAAACAGTAGTTTTACCACTATTCTGCTGACTATCTAAGTTGTTGTGACCTTTTTTGTAGTTACAAATAGTGCTGAGATGAACATCCTTATACATTTTCTTTGCACATGTGTTCGATGGCCTCTTTGTGGCATGTGTACTAAAAAAGTGGAGTTGCTGGATTACAGTATATGCATTCTGCAACATAACCAGATATTATTAAATCCCTCTCCAAAGTGGTTGGACTAATTTCCACTCTTAGCCCATAGAGTAAGAGCTCCTCTTTCCCTTCCTCCTCACCGTGGGCATTCTTGCCCGTTCTGTTAGGTGTAAATGGGTCCCTTCCTGTTGTGTTAATTTGCATTTCCTGATCGTGAGTGAGATAGGTCATCTTTTTATATGTTTATAATATATAGGTCCTAAGGTCCTTAGGTCTTCCTGGGAAAGGTTCTTACACTGTTGTGAATGTGACTTTTGTCCTGCCTCTGCATCAGGGTCAGGTGCCCACACATTTATTGATCATGTGGTCATGCCAATCACACACCGCGAGGCTGAATGGGCAGCCACGAGTTATAGTGAAATGGTTAGCAGACCCGATTCTTGTGATCTTGGCTGTCCGTTTGCTGAATCTTTGATTTCGACTTGTAGCTGAGCTCCAGCTGCTCTTGTCAATGGGCATTCATGGAACATTGCTCTAGAGGTACCTTAAATTCCTCCACTGAAGGAGTTTACGGTCTAGTGGAGAAGGCTACCATAAATAGAAGTCAAGCCTCGAGCAATTCCAGGTAGTGTATAATGTTTTAAAATAAAACAAAACATGTATTATTAACTTCATGCAACAAGAAGTAATGACAGTAACAAAAGCAACATTTATATGAGGATATACGAGTTTACTAAGTTGAGAGGTCAAGGGAGGGTTAGATTAACAGGGCTCACACTGTCAGAGAGGCTTCCCAGATGGCTGTGGCCTTGAAAGGCAGGTGACCTTTTGGATAGTCAGGGGGAAGGAGGTGAGAGAGGTGTGGTTAAGGCTGCCTGAGGCCAAATCCCTGTAGTACAAGATCTTGTAGTACAAGAGTCCTTGTAGCAGTGATGGGGAGTCCAGAAGGCTCTTGAGTCAGGATGTGGCATGATGGAAACTTCTCTGTTCCCTGCTCTACCCACCTCAAATCCAGAAAGCCCAGTCTAGATTTCCCCAAGAGTTTTGGTGACATCAGCGGTTTCTTCTTCCTCTCAGATTGACATTTTGTGCAGAAGACCCTGAGGAAACTAGCATATCCCCCGGCCAAGAGCTCTGGTTTCACAAGTGTCGGGATGGCTGGAGAATGAAAAACGAAACCAGGTAACCAGGACTTTCTCATGTGTTCACTCAGCACATGCTGGCTGGTCACCTCGCACGTGCTGGGCGTGGGTCTGTGTGCTTGGCACGTAGCATGAACCAAACAGATAGGAATCCCTTCCTTTGTGAAGCTGACCTTCTGCTGGGAGTAGAGAGACAGATAAATAAATATGCAGAGGATGTTAGTGTCCCTTGTCCCTTGGGCTGCCTCACCCTGTTCACAGTACATGGCCCTACTGGAGTGAGGTCCTTTCAGTAGCTACACCCCCGGGCTGGTGCCCATGCCCTCCCACCTTCGATTGATATCTTTTTTGTAGTGAGCAGTGCAGTGGGAAGGTTCCAGGGTTCCTAGCTTCCTTCTGGGCACAGAGAGGGGTCAGAAGGGAAGAGTGGGACTGGGAGGTAAGGGAGAAGCACAGAGTATATTACCCCTTTTTAGGTTTTCTGGAACCCAGTTTGGCATGAGTGGATATTAGGGGGCCTCATGCCCCCCTTTTTGAGAAGCTGGAGTGGTCATGTACGGGGAGCTGAGTCTGACAAAGGCATCATCAAGCTTCAGTGTCCCATTGCCCCGTGCGGGAACCCCATTGTTTCAGAATCGAGGAAGGCCCTTGTCGTTGTGTGAGGCAGTGGGTTTATTGGGGGCACCTGCCACATACCCTCTGAGCCTAAATACCTGCTGAGGAGGAGGGAGACCATCTCCCCACCAATTCTTGCCCCCACCCTTGCCCAACCAGGGTACTAGATAGTAATATTGCTGCCATGCACCAAGTGCTTAGCCTGTGCCCACCCTGCATCCACGGACTTACATAATCATCTAGTTTCATCACCAACCCTCTGAGGCAGGTGCTGCTATCCCTGAGTACAGATGAAGAAACTGAGACTCAGGAAGATTAAGTCACTCTCCCAAGGCCCCCCAGCTAGTGATGGCAGAGTGGGGATTTGAAGCAGACCGGTCTACTCTAAAGCCTGTGTTCTCGAGGTTCCTTCTCACTCAGACGAATCACCTCACCTCGGTCTGGGTATCAATTATCAAGCAGCTGTGCCCATGCTCTGGGGGCCTCTGTGATTAACCGTCTGCCAACCTGGAGGGCTGGGCTGCATCCCCAGCTGCTCTGGCTCCTGTTTAGGAGCACATCAACGCGACTAATGCACAGTGATCACAGGACTTGTGGGGTCTAAAAACTGCCCATCTAATTAAGGGAGTCAGTCTAGTGTAGACTCATATCATTTTCTGCTGTCATAATAATTTAAATTCTTTCTGTTTGTTTTCAAATTTATACCTTTCAAAGTGTTTTCATATATATTAACTTCAGTGGTCTTTAGAACAGCCATGTCAATTGGGCACACCCAGGAAGGATCACTATTCTTACAATAAGGGATGAGATACTTTATTCTTTTCTGCTCCAGAACTTCACAGCAGTTGAGAACTACATGACTACCTGCCTCACGCTACTTCTTTTAGAAAGCATGCCATTCCTTCCCTATCCCTCAAAGGAACAGAAAACAGTAGGAGCCCAAGTAATAAACTAATGTTAGGCAGTTGTAGCATCCCTAGACTCACGTGACACCTTCAGTATTCTCCCTGCTGACACGGATACTGTTCACCTGTTCACCAATAAGGAGACTGAGGTTCAGGAAAGTTCAATGGTGAGTTTGTGTAGCTGAGACTAGAATCCAGGTCTCTGATTTCTGCCTCCTTCCTACCATACAACAGTCTCTTGTATTTCTCAATCGAGGCAAAGAGGACACTTTGATAGTTCTCCACACACTTGTGCATGTGTGTGAGCATGTGTGTGTGTTGCGGGTGCCTATTGTACTAAATATGTAAATGCAAGGACCATGAAGCATGCAGCTAGGGGTCCAGACAGGGCTCCGGGGTGGTGTTTCTCAACGTGAACCTGTGCCTTGTGGAGTGAGGGGGAGAAGGAAGCACTCAGGATGGTGTCTATTTGTTCTGAAAGGAAAGTAAGTAAGAGTGTCTGATTGGTGTGTCAGAAAGCTGCATCTTGAGGGTGGCAGAGCACAGCCCCACACAGGTCTGCACATCTGCTGGCAAGCGAGCTAACGAACGCCACTCTCACATGGTTCCTTACAGTCCAGCTGCGGAGCTCCCCTGAGGGTTCCCCGGGAAGTCTGGCCAGCGAGGACTCCCCACCCCACCGTCCAAGCACATGGAGGAAAGTTACTGCTGAGGACTCACCTGAAGGAAGAACACCTCTTGGCCTTGACCCCGGAGCACCGGGATGAACTTGCTCATTGGGCCCAGACCTTTGTCTCTCACGATGGGCTGGGACTTCTCACAGGAGGGACAGTGCACTGCTGTAGCTCCTGTTGCTGCTCTAGAATAGCTCTAACTCCAGATCTCCGTGGATGCCTCCGAGAGCACCGAGTCCAGATTTGAGTGCACACAGCTGAATGGCTTCTCAGTTGCTGTGTGAGCCTGTGCTTTGCCTGACAAGGAACACTGGCTCTGAAATGGCTCAATGAGAGGCTGTCAGCTACTTAGCCTGACTTGAGCCTTAGTGAGAGGTTTTTCTGCTGGGGGCTGATTCACGTCAGGGTGGCAGTCCTGCTACTTTGTCCGCCCAGAGAGGGGATGGTCCACCTGGGCTGGAGCTGAGGCCCTCGCCATTGGAGTTCTGATGGGCTGCATCGATCGATACTGGTTACCCCTTAGGCATTCTGTCCTGCTCCCCACCTCACTCTCTGAAACACTCATCATTGGCTTTCTTATTTTTCCACTGTTAGTGTTTTGATTGAACAAGTGTTTATTGAGCACTTAATTAAGATTAATTAGTATGTGGCAGTAGATGCATTACTAACCCTCTCCATTCAGAACCTAGTGGGGTTGGGATTTCTAGAAGCCCTTTCAGTTTAGATGGTCCATGAGTATACATGTGGTGAAAGGCATGAGGGGCATGGGGGAAATGTTCAGGATGTAAGAGTCGGAGACCCTGAGGTTTTAAGTGGTTTCTACCTATTTCTTCTTAGTTGACACGTGCCATTTCCCCCAAGAGTGACATATTTCATCACTAGTAGAATAGCAAGCATAGTATTATAGGTGCTGGGGCCAGAAAATGGTGGCCAATTGCTGGATATGATTTCTTTGGAGCAAAATCTCCTCTACTTAGGGAAATAGAAGTATTACATGCACATTTTATACATATCTGTTCATACGGAAACCAGCACTTGTCAAACACAGCTGGCTCTAAGATTTACTACAATGATTTTTCCTCAAAATACCTTGCTCTAGTACCACTTTCTTATACATGATATCTGAGAAACCCTTTTATACTTTTCAAAAGATTTGCATATGCATCACCTAGTTGGAGCGAGTTGAGCAGGGCAGCTGCTATTATCCCTATTTTACAAAACTGAGGCTTAGTGAGGTTCAGCCACATGCCTAGAGTTATATACCAAATTGATGATAAAGCCAGGCTGAGGACCCAGTTTCTGTGGAGGCAAAGTCCATGGTACACTCATCTCTGAAACTTCATGAAGGTATCTATAGCCATTTCCCAGCAATATGCTCCAGATGTGGCAAACTAGGACTTTTTTTCAGAGCCATCCATAAAATCCTAAACCCTTTTATTAATATATAACCAGGAGAACACCTGTGCCAAGGGGTTGGGCTTTTTATGGATGAGATTTATTTGGAAGGAAGTGTTGTATCAGATGGGGGAGGAACAGTGATTTTCCTTGTACTTAGGTTTTTAAAGGATATTGGTTTATCTGTATTGCACCAAAGTTGTATCACTGTTTAATGCCAAACTTCTGAAGACATAACCAGTCATGTCTTAATTTAAGGTATGCTCTCAATCCAGTGGTGTGTCCCTGTTGCTTCTGTGATTGCTTTCTAGCCAGAATGAAGCTTGTGTTTTGGGCTGTGCATCCTGGATCCTTTTGATTTCTGGTTTTAGTAATGAAAGCTTTGGGAATCGAATCCTCAGTGGGTTGTGTATTTATACATTTGGCTTGAAGCCTTAATTGTATATAATGTTGCTTTTTAAAAATGCTACTTAGAACACTATTTATTTCTCAAGTGTATATAATATATAAAACAAATATATGGTTAGTTTTTACTTTAAGATTAACCAATTTCAAGATTAAAAATTTTAATAGTAAAATAATAAAAAACTACAGAATTCTTAATGGTCTGGCAACTCAATTCTTAAAATTTGAAAGAATTATGGCTGCGCAAGCCTAGTGTTTGTCAAAACATTACTTGAATATAAGATATATTCTCTGTTTGATACTCGGTGTTGGCAGCAAGTGAACACTCCTTTCACTAGAGAACAAGAAGAAAAATTATTTGAATTTCAGCAGGAAGGACTGAAGGTGGATATTTGGAAGAACAAGGAAAGTGGCTGGGAATTGGGGAACATTAGTGAGGATATAGGTTTGCTTGCTTGAGACCTAGATACTAGTGACTTAAACCACGTAGCAGCTGATTTCTCTATTGCTATATGAATGAGACAAAATTAATAGACAGATGGCAGACTGGGAGAAGACATTTGTGATGTATAAAACTGAAAGAAGATGAGTATCTAGTGCATACAATTAACATCTGTAAATCAATAAGAAATAGGATTCCAAAAGAAACATGAGAGAAAGAAGTGAAAAAATGGCTAAGTAGTGTATGAAGAAATACTCAAACTCATAGAAGTCAAATTAATATAAATTACAACAGGGAGATACTACTTTATACCATCAGAAAGGCAAAATTTTTCAAAAGAAAGTAATATCAAGTGTTGGTAAAGATGTCCAGTAATAGAACCCTTATGTATGGCTGGTATATTCCACCATTCTGGAGAATAATCTAGCTCTATTTAGTGAATTTAATTATTTATACTTTATTTATTTTTTATTTTTATTTTTTTCCTTTTTGTGTTTTTTCGTGACCGGTAACGGGATCGCAACCCTCGGTGTCGTGCCCGCACCGTGCTCAACCAGTGAGCAGACCAGTCTCTATATGGGATCCGAACCCTCAGCGGGAGCGCTGCCACGCTCCCAAGCGGCGCACTCTACCGAGTGCACCACCGGGCCGGCCCTAAGTATTTATACTTTATGACCTAGCCATTCCACTCCTATATATACACACCAGATATATATTGGTCCCTAATGGGATATGTATGAGGATATTTATACCATCTTGTTTGTTATAGTGGGTGTTGGGGGCAAATGTGTATCAGGTTTCTCTTGCTATGCAACAAATTATTGCAAATTTATCAGCTTAAAATAACACCCGTTTATTATCTCTGTGGGTCAGGAGCCCAGGCATAGGTTAGCTGGGTCCTCTGTTCAAGTCTCAAATATGTGCAAAATAAAGGTGTTGGTTGGGACTGCAGTCTCATCTGACACTCAGCGTCCTTTTCCAAACTCATTCAAATTGTTGGCCAAATTCAGTTTCATGCAGCTGGAGAATTTATGGCAGCTTTCATCTTCTTTGAGGCCAGTAAGATAAGCAACTCTCTCATGCCTTACCTTCTTTTAAAGGGATTTCCTGATTAGGTCAGGCCTACCCAAGATACCCTCTCTTTCGATTAACTCAGAGTTAATGGATTAATAATCTAGTCATGGAAGTGGTATTTCATCATAGCTCTGCCCACACTTAAGGGGAATGGATTTTACCTGGCATGTTTACCAGAGGGTAGGAATCTTGGAGACCATCTTAGAATCTTCCTATCACACCAGTTTCCTTAGGGGTGTGGGTAAGTAAAAAGTGGTGGATTCATTCTAGGGAATACAATATAACATGTAGTAGAAGTCCTGAACTAGATGCAAATTGGATGGTCTTGAAAATTGTTAAATAAAAAAGAGGAATAAAATAATGTTTATATTACAGAACATTTTATGTAAATTAAAATGCATATACTCAAAATAATATACTTTAAAATAATATTTACAAGAATATATATGAAACATGATAGTGTAGATGCCCAGGGTGAAAGGGAAAAAAATAAAATTGGGGATTAAGTAGAAGGTGAAAAATAAAAATGAATCCAGAGACTTTCATGATGATAGAATGCCATGAACTGAGGAGAATGGATAATCGAACTCTCAGAAGTTGAGGTCCAAAAAGAAAATAATAAAATAAAGTGAAATAATTAAAATAGAAACCAAATTCCTGGACACAGCCCTTTTCTTGATTGTTCTCCATTGTCAATGATCTAGAATGATTCCAAACATGAGCAGAGCAATTCCTAGTAGAGCACACAAGAACTCTGACCCTTGTTTTAATGGTTTCTTTTCTCAAAGCACCTGTTCTGCACAGGGTAGGCCGTGCAGAGGCTGAGCGCAGGTGCAGCTGTTGCTAGAGGGAAACATCTTTGAGTGTCCTGGATGGACCCAGAGATGAGTCTTCTCTAGGAGTAGATAGAGTGGGGAGACAAACCACATAATCTTGCCAATTCTGCTTTGTCTAAAAGAATGAACCCCTTTATTAAAATAACAGTATAAATTAGAAAAATGCTACAAGGATTATACTTATAGGCGGCCTCCAATTTATGAACAAAAGTACATTTTTAAATTGAATGTTGAGAATATTCAAGCTTTCCTCAATAGGAACAATGCTATAAACCATAGTTATATTCCTAGTGTTTGCTAGATCACAGAAGTCTATTCCATGCATCATGTAGCCAAAATACAGTAGTCCTAGAACTCACTTGGGTTGTGTGTCCTGGGAATCAGGGCATGAGAAGGAGGGGAAGGAAGAGAAGGAGGACTGATAGAGTTTGGATGTGTTGTCCCCACCAAAATTCACGTGGAAATTTGATCCCCAATGTGGCAGTGTTGGAAACTGATTGAGTCATGGGGGCGGATCCCTCATGAATGGATTAATGCTCTCCCTGGGGGAGGGGGGATTAATGAGTGAGTCTTTGCTCTATTAGTTCCCGAGAGAGCTGATTGTTTAGAAGACCCTGGCACCTTCTCTCTCTCTTGCTTCCTTTTGCCATCTGAACTGCTTGTACCCGCCAGCTGCCTGCCACTTTCCACCGTGAGTAGAAGCAGCCTGAGGCCTGTGCCAGATGCAGCTGTCCCAGATTCATAAGCCAAATAAACCTCTTTTCATTTATAAACTACCCAGTCTCAGGTGTTTCTGTTATAGCAACACAAACGGACTAATACAAGGACTTTCAATCCAACTCTAGTTAAAATTTTTAACTAGGTGAAGTTTGTGTTTGTCAGTCTCTGACATTTCTTTCTTATGCCTCTAGCTTTCTTCACGCTACATTATATTAGGTGTGTTTCCCATATTGCAATAGAGCTTAATGATCAGTTTTTCAATGGCCACAGAAATTTCCATACAGTGGGTGGACAATCATTCTTTCTTTAGCTGTTCCTCTGCTGCTGACCATCAGGTCTACATTCCTTTTCTGTCTACTCTGTTCCCCTGGTGCCTCCTTTCCTGGCCCCTATGACATAGTCTTATGTTGCTCCAAGGATTTCCCCTCCCAAGTGCTCCCTTTTCCAAATTTATTTGACTTCCTATTCTCTCCGCCCAAGCTCTCTTTCATCCACTGTAGCTGATTTCCACAAGGGATTTTTTTTTTTCCTTTTTTGTCTTTTTTACTGACCGGCAATGGGATCACAACCCTCGGTGTTGTGCCCACACCGCGCTCAGCCAGTGAGCAGGAACCAGTCTCCACATGGGATCTGAACCCTCGGTGGGAGCGCCGCTGCACTCCCAAGCAGCGCACTCTCCAGTGTGCCACCGGGCCGGCCCTCCACAAGGGATTTGTTGGAAGTTTTTAACTGAACTAAGTCATGCTCATGTGTCAATGGCTAGTAGACCTTTAACTGGTCCAGAGTTGTTCAAAGAAGACACTTGTTAATCCAAATTAACCTTTGATTTGTGTAATGGATTAAAAGTCTTCCCCAATCCCTAAACTCATTGAAGCTTGGATTGTGTCACCCAAGTTTATGTATTAGACACTTGGCTCCCACGGTGACTGTTAAGAACTTGGGAAATCTTACTATGGTAATTAAAAGGTGGGGCCTTGAAGAGGTGATTAGATTATAGGACCATGCCTTAGTGAAGGGGTTAAAAATGGTGGTCATGGTGTGGTTCTGAGGAGGTTAGTCTCTCTCTCTGCTCCACCATTTTTGCAATGTGATACTCTGCTGTCACTGTTGCCACCACCAAGACCCTCACCAGATGTGTTCCCTGAACTGTGGACTTCCCAGACTTTGAAACTGTAAGCAATAAATTTTGTTTTCTTTGTAAATCACCCAGTTTTAGGTATTTTGTTATAAGCAACAGAAATGGTCTAATACAATTTGCACTGAAGCAGCAGAGCAAATCAGCAGGAAAGCTTCCTATTAGGGGAGGAAAATACTGAAGCAGGGCAGTCACCTTACATATAGGCCTGCTCTGCTTGGGGATCTATCCTCTAATCAAGTCTCCCCAAATAGTCCTGGCTTTCATAGTTAACTTCATTCCTTCACTCCTTAACTTATGGATCCTGTAAATAAGCACCAGTATTTGTTTCTCCCCTTGCCTCCCAAGTGGTTTCCGCAGTGGCAGCAGTTGTCATGGAGAGGAGGAGAGAGGTGTCAATGCCCTCTTTTGTGACTATGGGTTATCTATAAATTGGGGGTGGCCTCTCCTAAAAAAAACATGAATAAGTAAATAAAAGAAAGAAGAACAGAACAAATATAAACCAGGGTTCAAGTCACTTGTTTTCCTAAAACTCCATGGTTATCAGTACCATTTAACCTTGACTTTCTTCATATCATACCAGTATGTGTTTGTGTTGCAGTGGGGAAGGGCTGCTGGAAGAGTCTGGAAGCTAGTACAGCTCTGAGCAGGCAAGGGCTCAGGCCCCTGGCCAGGTGGGGCAGTAGGGAGCAGAGTTATATGAACTTGTGCTAATCATCTCAGCCCAAACGAATCCACACTGTATTAGTCCATTTCTGTTGCTTATAACATAAATACCTGAAACTGGGTGATTTGTAAAGAAAATGAAATTTATTGCTTACAGTTCCAGAGGCTGGAAGTCTAAAGTCCAGGGAAGACATCTGGTGAAGACTTTCTTTGGTGGGGACTTCAGTGATGGCAGGGTAACATGATGAGGAATGGTGGAGCAGAGAGAGAGGGATAGCTCCTCATGCACTCCTTTTAAAGCCCTCAGAACCATGCCCATGACCACCATTTTTGATCTATTCACTAGACATGGTCCACAGAATCTAATCACCTCTTCAAGGTCCCACCTTGCAATGACTGTAATAGGATTTCCCACCCTCACAGTTACAGTGGGGATTAAGCCTCAATGTGGTTGGGGGTTGGGCATCCAATCTATAGCACACACTTTCCCTCATTTAATACTTTCAGCAGCAGTGAGTGGGCTTGGATTTACACAAATCGGTGGTGGCCAGAAGACTTTGACAAATGTCACAGGTGACCCATGAAAGCACTGAGGCCAGAGCAGAGGCTAGGATGATCTCACTGGAATGGAGAAGCTAAGATTACCCTTTAAAAGTGAAGACATCTTTACAGCTGTCCTGATTTCCCCAAGACAACTTTGGTGAGGTTGTTATGAAGTCAAAGCCTCAATTATTAATTGTGAGGGAGAGCACCCTATCAGGACCTCAACAACTCATTTTCTTTTTCCTATCTGAGATATCAGCCCTCCTATTTATCCTGTGTCCTTTGTTAGACAAACACATCTTTCTTCCTTCTCACTAGGCTACCCCCAAACTCTCTGGCTGGTTAGAAAGAGACCCTCAGAAACAAATGTGGCTTCACAACCCTGATTTTCATGTCCCTGGCAGCCTCACTGATGCCACCTCTCTCTCCTTCAATGCTGGTGCTGTGGGTTGAATGTCTCCCCAAGCTCATGTTGGAACTTAACCCCCAATATGGTGGTGGAAGGTGGGGGCCCTTAAGAGGTGATTGGGTTGCAAGGACTTCACTCTGGTGAATGGATTGATTCATTCATAGACTAATAGCCCATTTCTCTTGCCTATAACAGAACACCTGGAACTGGGTGATTTATAAAGGAAACAAAATGTATTGCTTACAGCTTCAGAGGCTGGGAAGTCCAAAGTCCAGGGAACACATCTGGTGAGAGTCTTGGCGGTGGCTTTGTAGCAATGCAGGGGTCTCACATGGCAGAAAATGGTGGAGCAGACAGAGAGACTAACCTCTCATGTGTTCTTCTTTTAAAGCCCTCAGAACCATGCCCCTGAGCACCATTATTATTCTGTTCACTACTGCACGGTCCTACAATCTAATCACCTCTTCAAGGCCCACCTTTCAATTGCATAATAGGATTTTCCATCCTCAATAGTTACAGTGGGAATTAAGCTTCTAATATATGAACTTTGAGGACACAGTTCAATCAACTCACAGCAAATGGGTTGATGGTTTAATGGGTGGTCATGGGTGCAGTTCTGATGGCTTTATAAAGACAGTGAGTGAGAAGGTTAGCTCTCTTGCTTATGCCATTTCTTGCCATGACATCCTGTGTCACTATAGAGAGTCACCACCAAGAAGAAGGCCCTCACCAGAGGTGCCCCCTGGACTGTGGACTTCCCAGCCTCCAAAACTGTAAGAAATAAATTTCATTTTTTAATAAATTACCCAGCTTCTGGTATTCTGTTATAAGCAACAGAAACTGACAATGCAGCAGGCTTCTTCATCTCCTTTTTCTTCCTCTCCTCCTCCTCTTCCTCCTTCCAACAGCTTTATTGAGGTACAGTGGACACACAATGAGCTGCACACATGTAAATCATATAATTTGACATTTTGTCATATGAAGTCACCATGAAACAGTGAAATCATTACCACTATCAAGACTGTGAAACTATCACCTCCAGAAGTTTCCTTGTGCTCCTCTGTAATCCTTCCTACTGCCCTCCCCCAGGCAATTACCGATCTGCTTTCTGTCACTATGTATTAATAGGTGTTTTCTAGAATTTTATTTTATTTATTTATTTATTTTATGGTGAAAAAAATTGTATATTTGGAATTAACCATCTGGGCTCAAGTTTGGATGATCCCAATTTTGTTGGCAACATCCAAAGCATCATAATCAGGAGCCAGTCGAACATATGCCACCTCCTCTGCATCAGGCCTGATCAGTGTGTTGACCTTGGCCACATCAGTGTCACAGAGCTTCTTCACAGCCTGTTTGATCTGGTGCTTATTGGCCTTGACATCCACAATGAACACAAGTGTGTTGTTGCCTTCTGTCTTCTTCATGGCAGACTCAGTGGTCAGGGGAGCTTGATGATGGCACAGTGGTCAAGCTTGTTTCTCCCGGGGGCGCTCTTCTGAGGGTATTTGGGTTGCCTCCGGAGCCAGTGTCTTGGGCCGCTGGAAGGTGGGTGATGTGTGGATCTTCTTTTTTTTTTTGTGGCACCTTTTTTTGGACACCTTTCAGCACTGCCTTCTTGGCCTTCAAAGCCTTTGCTTTGGCTTTGGCTTTGGCAGGGGCAGGAGCTTCCTTCTCCACCTTCAGCGCCATCTTGTGAAAGGGCCTAGAATTTTGTATAAGTGGAATGTATGACAGTATGTTCTCTTTTTTGTTTGCTTTTTTTTCACTCAGAAGAATTATTTTGAGATTCATCCATGTTGTTGCATGTCTCAGAAGTTTATTCCTTTTTATTGCTGAGTACTATTTCGCTGCATAGATGTAACAATTTATTTATCCATTTATTTGTTGATGGACTTTGTTTCCAGTTTGGGGTTATTACAAGTAAAGCTGCTATGAACATTTGTGTCTGTATGGGCATGTGCTTTCATTTCTCTTGGGTAAATACCTAGGAGTAGAATGGCTGTATCATATGGTATATGTATGTTTGATTTTTTAAGAAACTGCCAAACTGTTTTCCAAAGTGGTTGTACCACTTTATATCACCACCAACAAGATGTGGGAATTCCAGTAGTTCCACATCCTCAACACTTGGTGTGGCAAGTCTTTCGATTTTAGTCATTTCGGCAGATATACAGCGGTATCTCGTTGTGTTTTAATTTGCATTGACCTGATGACTAATGGTCATTGAGCATGTTTTCATGTACTTATTTGCCAGTCACATATCTTCTTTTGTGAAGTGTCTGTTCAAATCTTTAACCATTTTCAGGGAAGTTGTTCTCTTATTGAGTGTTGGGGGTTATGTATTGTGGATATAAGTTCTTTATCAGATATATGATTTGCAAATACTTTCTTCAAGTCTATAGTCAAGACTTTATCAGATATATGATTTGCAAATACTTTCTTCAAGTCTTTTCATTCTCATAACAGTGTCTTTTTTTTTTTTAAAGAAGACCAGTAAGGGGATCTTAACCCTTGACTTGGTGTTGTCAGCACCACGCTCTCCCAAGTGAGCTGACCAACGTCCCTATATAGGGATCTGAATCCTTGGCCCTGGTGTTATCAGCACCACACTTTCCCAAGTGAGCCATGGGCCGGCCCTCATAACAGTGTCTTTTGAAGAGCATATGTTTAAAATTTTCATGAAATATAATTTATCAATTTGTTTTTTTGTGATTGTTGCTTTTAGTGTCATCTGTGAGAAATCTTTACCTAACCCAAGTTCACAAAGATTTTATCTTATGTCTTCTTCTAGAAGTTTTATAGATTTGGGTTTCATATTTAGGTCAATGATTCATCTTAAGTAAAATTTTATGCATTGTGCAAGGTATTAATCATTGATCATAGTTCTTTTTTCTGCATATGGATACTTAATTGTTCCAGCACCATTTGTTGAAAAGTCCATCCTTTCTCCATGGAATTGCCTTAGCACCTTTGTCAAAACTCAATTGTCCGAATATGTGTGGGTTTATTTCTGGGCTCTGTTTTGTTGTTCTGTTTGCCTGTTTTGATATCAATACCACACAGTCTTAATTACCATAGCTTTATAATAAGTCCAGAAGTCTGGTGCTGGTAGCCTTCCAGCTTTTATTTTTTTCAAAAGTTGTTTCAGCTCTTCTAGGTCCTTTGCATCTTCATAAGAATTTTAAAATCAACTTGTCAATTTCTACAAAACAAAGTCTGCTTGGATTTCGGTTGGTTTGCATTGAATTTATGGCTCTGTTTAGGGAGAATTGGTATCTTAACAATATTTCAATCCATTTTCACCAGTTTTTGATTTGAATCAGAACACTTTTTGCACTGAAATTGAATTTTACAGCTTTCTGCTAATATTATTTCTTTAGGGAGCTGTGGTTCACTCTCTCTGAATATATAAGAAGTGTTTTTAGATACAGCAGTTTTAAGGAAATATGCAATTACTTATTTACAATGGCATTTTCATTTTTAAAATTAAGAATGGGAATGTTCGGAAATGTCAAGGTAACACTTTAGATGGTGTGTGGCTGCTGTGGGGGCCATCGGAAGCCTCTGTCGGCCCGAGGCACTCATTCCTCAGGTGCTGGGAGTGTTGGTAGTTGAAGGCTCTCATCTGAGTCTCTCTCCAGGAATTGCCGTCAGTCAACCCAGGGGCTCAAGGTCACAGCCCCTCCCCAGGGGCAATACACATCCAATGACTAGTTGATAAAGCTTGACCCCCATGCCTTGAGAGGGGACAACTCTGCAGGGCCACACTAGCTGCAGAGCTTGGTGGCATCAGTGGAGGCCTTTGTGGGGTCATAGTTGGTCTCTTCCCCTACCCGGCCCTGCTCCCTTCACCCCCGCCCCAGGTGCTGGTCTGGAGAGTTCGCCCTGGTAAACTTCCTGCATGCAAATCTCCATCTCAGACACAGTGTCACAGTGCTTCCCAGGGAATCTGACCTAAGACACATGGTGAATTCCTCATCAGCTCATAAGTAACACAAGGACTTAAAGGAGTGTAGCTGGAGACCTCAAGGGCAGCCCATGAGGCTCTCAGGGATGAGAGGTGGGGAAGACAGAAAGCCAGTTTATCAGTGGCCAGTGGTGACTGTTTGCTTAAGGTCACAGTCACTTACCTCATCTGAGGTGCTTTCCCTTTCACAATCACCCTGTGAAACCATCTGCCAGTGGGAGGAGATGAAGTGTTTCCCTTTCACATCGCTGTGCAAAACCACCTGACAGGAGAAAGCCCCTGGCAGGCCTCTGTGGCAGGGACATGGGTGACCCATGCGGAGGGAGAGGGAGAGAGGGAGGCTTTCCTTGTTCTGTCAAGGGGAGCCGAAGAGAGAGGCTCGCCCGTCCCAGAGCTGGAGGGGAGCCCCGATGAGAAAGGTGAGGGAGACCCACTTTGAAGCTTTTCTCTCCTCCCGTTCAGTGAGGGCAGGAGTGTGAGATGGGAAGTGGGAGAAGCTGGTACCAAACTGCTATAAAACTAAACACCGTGATACTCAAACATTCCCGTTCACTTCTTCATGCTGATGACAGCCAGAGTGATCAGAACGGACAGGTGGGCAAACAGGATCCGATGAATGGACGTTGTGGTTGTTCTTCCTCACCACGGACTGTAGCCCACATTCACACCTCCACCCTGACATAAAGCCTGTCCTGCTCTATCCCAAGAGCATGAGCCTCACAAAATCTCCCCACGTAGGGCTGGCCCGTGGCTCACTCGGGAGAGTGCGGTGCTGATAACACCAAGGCCACGGGTTCGGATCCCATATAGGGATGGCCGGTTGCTCACTTGGGAGAGTGTGGTGTTGACAACACCAAGCCAAGGGTTAAGATCACCTTACCGGTCATCTTTAAAAAAAAAAAAAATCTCCCCACTTTTTTTTCTTTTGGTGGCTGTCCAGTGCAGGGATTGAACCCTGGACCTTGGTGTTATCGGCACCATGCTCTAACATTTTTTGTACAAGTTAGAATAGTGCCTTTATCAGCACCACACTCTCCTTTTTAATTTTTTTTGAAAGATGACTGGTAAGGGGATCTTAACCCTTGACTTGGTGGTGTCAGCACCACGCTCTCCAAGTGAGTTAACCGGCCATCCCTATATAGGGATCTGAACCCATGGCCTTGGTGTTACCAGCACCACACTCTCCTGAGTGAGCCATGGGCTGGCCCCTAGAATAGTGCCTTTAAAATCTTGGGCTGTCCCATGTAAGTAAGCTTCTTATACACAAGATATATATTTTTGTAAATTTAATTATAAAATAATGACTAATACATTAATTGTATTAAAAAGTCCTTTCACCTTTGTTCCCTCATTTGACCTTTATAATAATCTATGTGGTAGGTATTTCTCTTTGGTAGGGGAAAACCAAAGTCCAAAGAGGTAAGTGACTGATACAAGGCCTCTCAGTAAGTGGATGAACTTGAATGTAAACGTGGGTTTACAGGTATGACACCTGTGCTGTTTCCTTCCCTTAAAAGGACTGGAAGAATTTACCTTTCAGAAGACTTCTCTGGTGAGTCTGTTTATCTGCTGTATAAATCTGGACGTTCACCTGCTATGAGGTGGGGGCCGTCTGCTTTCTTTGGGAGAACATCTGTTTTAAGACTTTCTCATAAGGAAATGGACAATGAAGTCATAAACTCTCCAGTGCTTCAGGTGAGTGGGAGATTAGCAGTCACCAAGATTTCCAAGCTTGCCCAACTGGCTCGCTGTGCAATACCCAGAATCATGCACATTCCTGAAGAATGGCTTACATGTGTTTTCCCAGCAGAACCACCTGGTGTGGTGGGAAGGGATGCTACCTGAGGAGAGGAGCTGCTGTGGGAATGGGAGGTGCCCTGGAGGAGAAATCTGTGAGGCGAGTCCTGGACACACACCAGCTCTTCCCACCACAGACAGTAGCCAACATTCAGTTTTTCACCTTGACATAAATCCTGCACTTAGGCAGGCCCAGAAGTTTCTGGAAATAATGGAGGACCCAGGATGAAACCAGGCCTATCACATTTAATCCTCACTGTATTGATGAGAGATGAGTTTTCCCTTTGTTTATTTCAAATGTAGAAACTGAGGCTTGGAGAGGCTGAATTGTCAAAGGTCAGCATTGTAAGTTGTGGTTGGGATTCAAGCCCAGGTCTCCAAATCTGTTGTTTTTAGTCACTGTGTTGTATTGAACATAGAGCTAGGCAGGATAACGAATTGTATTGCATATCTTTAGACTCATGTTTAAAATATTTCTTCAACACTTACCTGGTGGAAAGATTAAGCCTGGGAGGGGGAAAGCTGATGGTGGGGAGAGGGGTGAGTGGGCAGCGACCAGCATGGATAATTTACTCAGCAAAGTCCAGCAGTTAATTCCTCCTCCCTCGTTGAAAGGCAGAGTAGAGCTGCTCTGTGCTTACCTGAATTTAGTGTCAGGATATATCTTCTTCCTCACCCCATCCACCCGTCAGAGAATCCCTTATAAGCAGTTTGGACCGTGAGAAGTGGCCTCATAAACAATGTCACCAGGGAGGTTGTGGTGCAGAGGGCTGGTTCCCCAGGCACTGCTGCTATTCTCCATGTGGTCAGGCCACAGCTCACATCCATTGCCAGGAGGCTGTCCTGAGATCCCGCATTCTGTCTCCTGGCCTCATTCATTATGGCCTGCTAATACGCTCTGTTCAGGGCTGGGGGCCTGACTGCAAATGCTTCCCCTCCTCCATCTGGCCATACCTCCCTGTTCTTGCAGTGGTGATGCAGGCACCCTCCTCTCTGCTGAGGAGAACAGGAGGTGAGGGGACCTGGTGCTTGTTTCTAGTAATAGCCACCTGCTGTGGGTGGCTTCCTCCTGACTGTACCTCCTGCTTCCCCTCAGAATGTCAACACACCAAGAAATCAGATGACATCCACATCTATATGCTTTAATCTGAAGAAAGTTTGGATTGTATAAAGACCATCTGCAGGGAAGCCCACCCCAGGATTTGCACATTATAGTAAATAACCAATGGCCTATCTTCTCCATTTGATTTACTGTTTATTGTTGTCAGTATACTTTATTGTGGCTGAAGTCCATGGCATTTTGGTTGAATATGAATCCAACTGAGTATTTTTTTAAACTTTAATTTTATACAGTAACTCAGATAATTTTCCATCAAGGAGTTAGTTCACAGTATGATACAAATCTTCATTGTGCCCAAGCAAGTTTTAACAGTTAGGAAAAGATAAGCTGAGAGCTTGAGCACAAATACCTATGGGTGTGTGGGAATAAAGGAGAGGGTCAGAAATGGGCAAAGATGACCAGAGGTCATTTGACCTCTGGAAAGCCCTGCAGTCAGGGGAGGTTATGATTTTGCCTGTTGAAGGATCAAGGTCAGGTATGATCTAGAGGGTTGAACATAGTCAAATGGTTCATTTCACCCAAGTTGTAAACTAGCTACTGTTACACTAATTTATTGTGTGACACTGGGAAAGCCACTAGCTCCTACAAATATGCTATAAAATTGTGAGCAAGGACTGACTTTGAAAGAAATGGTTTCAACTGTGCTTGTGCCCAAAGCACCAATGTTACCCCAATCTGGTCCTGACTCCTGTTCCTTAGTAATTTGGCTGGCAGAGAAAGCTTCAGAAAGAGGATGGGGTAGGGTAAAAATTCTGATAAATGAATTTATGCTAAGATATGTATGACTAAGAGTTATTCAATGCATCGCATTTTAAAAGAGGATGTTAGTTACCTTAAGGAACAATTTAATGAACCGATACCTCATTGTGGTAGAATTTTTATTTTGTTTTAGGTGGGCAGACTTGCTGGATGCTTCTTAATTGACATCACCTGAGATCAGCGCATCTCAAACTTTAATGTACATATGAATCACCTGCAGATCTTGTTAAACTTGATTCTGATTCAGTAGGTCTGGGGTGGGGCCTGAGAGTCTGCATTTTTTAATAAGCTCCCATGGAATGCTAATCCTGCTAGAGGGGACTATCCTTAGGGTAGAGGTTCTGGATGACTACCAGCCCATCTTCAGCAATACTAATGCACTCGGGAAGGAATGAGTTGAGTCTCTTTCTTGGAGTCCCTTTGGCACTCTGTAGACACTTCCACTAGAGCACATAAGACATTGTATTGCAATGATTTGTTTAGGGCCTGGCTTCTCTATTAGGCTGAGAGCTCTTACACAGCAGCAGCGCGGTCTTAATCATCTCCGTTTTCCTCCTCCAATTTCTACCTCTCTCCACTTTAGCATTATGCTTGGCAGAAAGAAGGCACTTAATGTTTGGTGATAAATAGACCCCATTAGCCCTGAAGGTGATCAGATGAGATCATAAACTTCATGGGCTCTTATTTGGTATCTCTGTGCTTGCTTGGCCACATAATGTAAACCAGTGATTTTCAACCCTAACTGCAGATTAGGGGAATTTAAAAAATACTGATGTCGGGCCGGCCCGGTGGCGCACTGGAGAGTGCGCTGCTTGGGAGTATGGTGGCGCTCCCGCCGAGGGTTCGGATCCCATGTGGAGACCGGTTCCCGCTCACTGGCTGAGCGCGGTGCGGGCGCGACACAGAGGGTTGCGATCCTATTGCCGGTCAGTAAAAAAGACAAAAAGGAAAAAAAAAATACTGATGCCTGGGCCCACTCCAGTGTTCTGATTTAATTGAACCATTTTGGGACCTAAGTATGGATGATTTTAATAGCCTTCCAGGCTCTTACAACTCAACAATAAAAAGACAAATAACCCAATTAAAAAATGGACAGAAGATTTGAAAGACATTTCTGCAAAGTTACACAAATGGTCAATAAGTACAGTAAAAGATGTTTAACATTATTAGGGAAATGCAAATCAGAACCATGAGATACAGTTCACACCTGATAGGATGACTATAATAAAAAAGAAAAGAAAAGGAAAAGTGTTAGGGAGGAGGTGGAGAAATCAGAACTCTTGTAAACTGCTGATGGGAATATAAAATGGTACAGCTGCTTTGGAAAACAGTTTAGTGGTTCCTCAAAAGTTGAACATGCAGTTATCATATGACCCAGCAATTTCACTCCTATATATATACCCAAGAGAATCGAAAACACATATTTCTGCAAAAACTTGTACATGAATGTTTGTAGCAGAATTATTTGTAATAGCCAAAAAGTAGAAACAAGCCAAATGTTCATCAACTGATAAATGGGTACATGAAATGTGGTATATCCATACAATGGAATATTATTCAGCCAAAAAAAGTGCTGATATATCCATGGACAAACCTCAAAAACATTAGGCTAAGTGAAAAAAGCTAGACATAAAAGGCCGAATATTGTATGATTCCATTTATATGAAATGTCCGGAATAGGGAAATCCACAGAGACAGAACATAGACTAGTGGTTGCCAAGGGATGGGAGGAGGGAGGAATTGGGAGGTATGGGCTTTCTTTTTGGTGTGATAAAAATGTTCTGGGGTTAGACAGTGGTGATAGTTGCACAACATTGTGACTGTGTTAAAAACCACTGAATTAGGGCCGAGCCCGTGGCGCACTCGGGAGAGTGCGACGCTGGGAGCACAGCAGCGCTCCCGCCGCGGGTTCGGATCTTATATAGGGATGACTGGTGCACTCACAGCGCTCACTGGCTGAGCGCAGTGTGGCCAGTCTCAAAAAGGACAAAAAAAACCCCCCCAAAAAACCCCACTGAATTGTACACTTTAAAATGGTTTCACATATTGTACACAGATACTGGTATTCAATTTTGTGGCCCACAAATATGTGCAATCAATAATGTATGTTTCAATTTTTAAAAAAGGTTGAAACGATGCATTTTCTGTTATGTGAATTTCATCTCAAAAAAAAAAAAAAAAAAAGCGAAACACTTCCCAGGGGAATCTGATTTGCAGCCAAGTTTGAGAACCTCTGATGAAAGGAAATATGGAACATGTGCTCAAATACTTGCTGTTGAGAAGATGCTGCTGTTGACCAGAAGTTCGTAACTTCCAATGCATGTTGGAATGACCTGGGGAACTTTAAAAAAATGCCAGTACTTGGGGTCCCCCAAAAGAGTCTGATTTGATTGTTCTGGCTATGCAGCCTGGACAAGCTCCACAGGAGATTCTTGTGGGCAGTCAAAGTGGAGGTGGTACTGACTGTCATAAAGATCTCCAGGGGAAGAAGCTGGCCTGTGGCTCACTTGGGAGAGCGTGGTGCTGACAACACCAAGCAAAGGGTTAAGATGTCCTTACCGGTCATCTTTAAAAAAAAAAAAAAAAGATTACCAGGGGAGTTGTTAAAACGCAGTTTCCTGACCTCTGCCCCCAGAAGTTCTTATTCAGTAGACCTGGGGCTGGGTCTGGACACCTTTATTATATTAGCAAGCTCCTTGGTGATTCTGATGTAGGTGGTCTGGACCTAACTTTGAGAAACACTGCTTTAGAGAAGGCTTCCCAAAATTTAATGTGCATACCAGTTACCTGGGGGCCTTGCTAAAATGCAGCTTCTGATTCTGCATTTCTAAACAGCCCTCAGATGATGCCGGGGATACTTGTCTGCAGACCACATTTGTGTGGCAAGACTACACAGCTGTGGTTCCCAGTGTGTGGTACCTAACCAGGCATCAGCATCCCTTGGGAACTTGTTAGAAATGCAGATTATCAGGCCCCATCTCAGACTTACTGAATCAGGAATTCTGGGGGTAAAGCCCAGCAATACTTTAAAAATTATTATTGTTGTAAATATGAGTATTTACTGTGTACACGTGACATTTTGATATATGTATACATTGAAAAATGATTATCATAATCAAGCTATTAAATATATCCATCACCTCACATAGGTATATTTTTGTGTGTGTGTGATGAGAACACCCAAGATCTACTCTTAGCAGTTTTCAAGTGTGCAATACATTATTATTAACTGTAGTCACTATGTGTACGATAAATCTCCAGAACTTATTCATCCCAGCTGAAACTTTGTACCCTTTGACCAATATCTCCCTGTTCTCCTCAACCTGCCCCCTAAGAAATCTATTTTAACAAACTCTCCAGGTGATTCTGCTGCATGCTGGTGTTTGAGAACCGTTGTTGATGGGTATTAAGTGCATTGCCCCCAATGCAACCATGGAGCAGCACCCATGTGGATGCACAGGGATTCCTGTGGCCTCGGGGGGGGGGTCTCTGATACTAGGCAGAGGAAGTCCTTGAGGAGAGAGGTTTTGGGGTGGGATGGTGGGTGCTGCTGAGGATTAGAGAGTTCTCCAGCCCAGGGTGGTGGCAGAAGGAAGGGCCAGCTTCGCACTGGGCTGCTGGGCAACGACAGGGTTGGGGGCACATTTGTGGCAGGAACGGTTTGTGAGCCGGGCCTCTTGTCTTCTCTGTGTTCCTCTACAGCTGCCCCCACGAGAAGGCTGCACACCCTCCCGTTTATATGAAGGTGTTGGGAACTTAATGTAGTGCGTCTTTCAGGGTCATTTGCATTTAAAAGCAGTGTTCTGGAGAAGGCACTACACAGTATCTCTAAAATGGACTTTTAAGCTTTGGGGCTCCTGAGTAGGAAGCTGCCTGGTCTTCCAACTCCACTTCCTTGGTGACAGCCTGTGGGGTATCTGAATGAGGCTCTGCCTACAGCTCTCCATGGTGGGGGCTGGCAGGCCCCCTCCCTGGGCGCGGGCAGGGCTGGAGGAGCAGGGGAAGGCAGGGGCTGAGGAATTCCCCGTCCTTGCTTGGCTGCCTCCTGGAATCTTGCACAGCCCCATCCTCTGTGGGAGAGAGGCGGCAATTAGCATATTGGAACAGACCCTCTTTGTCTACATCTCAGACCGTGGGATTCAGACCCTCCCTTCCGCCAGAGACATGCTAATTATGTGGAAGGGACCCTGGGTGCCTGTTGGCACGCATGCTTGCTCAAATGTTGCTGCTGCTGGGTAATAAAGCAGGTGCAGGTGGAGCCATGGCCCAGGCTGTGCATGGATGAGCGCCCTTCTCATCCAGGAAACCTCCTGCTACTCTGGCCACTCGAGCTTTCTTGAATGTCTTCCTCCTCCAAATTTCTACAGCTTCTTGTCGTCAAGACAACATGCTTGCTTTTGGTATTGAGTGTCTTCTATCATCTTGCCTGTGACTGGCTTTCCTCCCCATCTGGACTGCAGTTTCTTCACGGGGAACCTTGTTTTATATTTAATTGACCAATCAACCAATCAATATTTATTAAAAGAACTATTTGCCAGGCACTGTGCCAGTCCTCGGGGATACAAAGATTAAGGCGGCACCATCTGGAATGAGGCGCGTGCAGCCTAGTTGGGGGTGCAGGAGTATATAGCCGAGGGAACAGTTACATACCAAAGGTGAACAGAGGATACTCTGGGAGGGTTGACGAGGGGGCGCAGAAATGTGCCTGGGAAGGCAGGAGGTGGGAAAGGTGGAGAGGCATTGGAGAAGGCTACCTGGAGGGGGTGACATCCAAACATTATCAAGGATGAGTAGGGGTTTATCTCATGGCTGTTCTAGATAGAGGGAAAGGCATGTACAAAACCACAGGAGAGGGAAAGAGTTTGGGGCTTTCCTGGGACCAGAGATGGCTGAGGTGGCTGGACCATGGACCACCTCTGAGAGGGGCAGAAGCAAAGTGGACAGGCAGGGATGACAGCATCCTAGAAGATTTTATCTTCCAAGCTAAAGAGTTTGAGGGTTGACTTGAGGGTACTGGGCAACCAGAGAGGGATTTTAAGAAGAGGATGATGTGATCAGAGTGTGTTTTAGAAACAATGGCTGCAGTGTGAATGGGCTATAGGGGTGACCGGAAATGGGGAGGCCAGGAAGGTGTCAGTATTGCTAAGGAATGAGACCAAAGCAGGGAGAGCCCAATGTTTGGGGCAGGAGGCTGGGTCGCTGGTGGTGCTGTGGGAATTGAGACAGGGAAGACATAGAGAGCAGCGGTCTGCTGGGATGAGGGGAAGTCTATTTTGGACATGGTAAGTTTTAGGTGCTCTGGGAAGGACGTCCACACAGAGGCAAACCCTCATCTACTTTTCTATGGATTTGCTTGGTAGACCCGGCTCATGGGAAGTTGGATATAGGGGTCTGGAGTGAAGGAGAGGGGACTGAAGGAGAGACCTGGGTGCTGGAGGTGGTAGAAACTGGTGGCTTCGAGAAGTCTGAGCTGAATTTGATTCCTGGCTTTGCCTCTTACTAGTTGTGAAAACTCGAGGACAACATCATCTATGAGCTGTCTGTGTGTTGCTTTTCTTTTTTGTAAAAAAGGAATCTAAGTCCTATCTTATAAGACTGTGGAGGACTAAACAAGATAATATACTTAAAGTGCTAAGCACATGCCTGGGACAGCAACAGGAAGTGGGTAGTTGAAGTCGGATGTGGGTAAGATGGCCCTGGGGAGATGGAGTAGCATGAAAGAAGAAGAGAGCCAAGGACAGAATCACTAAGGAGTCAGCAGCCAGGAAGGTAGCGGAGAGGGAGTCAGAGAGACCAAGAAAGGAGGAGGGAGTGGTGAGGAGACCCCGACACAACAGGAGGTTTATAAGATGAAGGTGAGACTGCTCAATTGTCAATTATGAGGTTCCTGGTGATTTTAGAACAATTTCAATGGAGTGGGGAATAAGTGTGGAAAGAGACTTTGCTATGAAGGATAGGAGGTAATGAATAGAAGCAAAAGGGGAACAGGTATAGGGAAGACTTCTCATATAAGTCAGATTTTGTATATATCTCTATCCTTTCATTTTCCATATGTCTTAGTTTCTTTCTGTGGCTTATGACAAAATACCTGGAACTGGGTGATTTATAAGAAAACAAAATTTATTGCTTACAGTTTCAGAGGCTGGGAAGTCCGAAGTCCAGGGAACACAGCTGGTGAAGGCCTTGGTGGTGGTGACAGTGACCCAGGGGTCTCACATGGCAGAAAATGGCAGAGCAGAGAGCAACTAACCTCTCAACCACTCTTCTTTTAAAGCCCTCAGAACCATGCCCTTGACCACCATTATTAATCCTTTTACTATGACACGGTCCTACAATTTAATCTCCTCTTCAAAGTCTCACCTTTCAATTACCATAATAGGATTTCCCACTCTCAACAGTTGCAGTGGGAATTAAGCTTGTAATATATGAACTTTGGGGACACAATTCAATCAATCCACAACACTGTGTTTTACTGAAATTGTAGGTAGACAACTGCCTCCCCAGCCTTCCATCAGCATCTCTGCCCACCCCAGTCGGGGTTGGTGGCTGATCTTCTCTTAGCTCCCCAGCCTTGTGATGAGCTTTAGCAAAGCACCTGCTGCAGATTAGATGCTCCCTCCCATCCCCCAAACTCACTGAAGCTTAAATCCCCACTGTAACTGTTGAGGGTGGAAATTCTATTATGGTAATCAAAAGGTAGGGCCTTGAAGAAGTGATTGGATTGTAGGACCATGCTGTAGTGAATGGATTAATAATGGTGGTCATGGGCGCGGTTCTGAGGGCTTTAAAAGAAGAGCACATGAGAGGTTAGTTGCTCTCTGCTCTGCCATTTTTGTACCATGTGATACTCCTAGGTCACTGTCACCACCACCAAGACCCTCAACAGATGTGTTCCCTGGACTTTGGACTTCCCAGCCTCTGAAACTGTCAGCAATTAATTTTTGTTGTTTTACAAATTACCCAGTTCTATGTGTTTTGTTATAAGCAACAGAAATGGACTAATACAGCACCCATGTTGTGAACTTGGGTGTTGGTAACTAATGTGTCTTCTCCCATTAGACCATGGAGAGCACAAAAACTATGCCTTGTGTGACTTTGGCTTCTCTGTACCTATCCCAGTGCCCAACACAAAATATGTGCTCAATAAATGTGTTTTGAACCAGCTTGTATGGGTGAGATGTTGGATGAAACCTCCTGCTTCCAGACACTGCTTACCTGGGGAGACCTAAGTAGAGTGAAGTGTGATTGTCCTGGGATTGGAGATGCAAAGCATACAGTGAATCTAGCATAACTGTGAAAAATGGCGCAAGAACAAAGGGCTCCGAGGTTGCTCTGATCATCAACCCATGGCCAATGCCTTGTGAATAAATGTTCAAGTGCAAGCTCGAGCATGTCCATGTCAGGCGTGTAGACCCAGAGTAGCTCACTCATTTGTTGCTGGAATTGGTGTTGTGGGTGCGAAGGGTATGCTAAGTCTTGTCCTAAAAAGAAAGCAGAAATCACCGCTGTTGATTTCATGAATGGGTGCTGAACACTCACAGTAATATTTCCCTCCTCACTGATGCCTACAATTTCTCAGGTCTCTGGAAGTGTGATTACAGGGGCAGAGGACACACATTAGTCCTCAGTCTCCTCACTTGGAAAATCAGGCATTATTCCAGCTCCAGCCGATTCTTATCTTGCTTTCAGATCCTTCTTTGAGATAGGGTTTTGATAGGAAGAGCCTGGAAGGATGTTAAACAAACTGAGAGGGAAGAAGGGATTCTGTGGAGGTGAAGGGCTAAGAAATCAGAGCTTATGGCTCTGGGAGACCAGCTGCCTACATCCCTGCTCTCAAGTCACTTGCCATCCCATTGAGGATGACCACAGTGAGTTTTAGGCGATTACAGTTCATGTAAAGCCACATGCATGGGAAGCGACAGTTTAGACTAGACCAGTTCAGACTTGCCCTGAAAGTAACCCATATGCCAATGAGGTAAACTTGGAACTCTCTGGATTTACCCTGTGCTGTAACCAACCTTTGTAGGCAATCCAGGGCCAGAACAGACCCAGAACTGTAGGGAGGAAAGGCATTCTCCTGGTACCCATCCTGGTGCATCCTCCTCCCCACTCTACAGAGAAAGCTTTGAAGGAAGCGCTGTCGGCCCTTGGCTCCGTGAAGATGGTAACCCATGAAGACATGGTTTTGAGTCTAAGTTGGTGGGTAGAGCAGAGATTCATGGAGAGCTTTGTTCTTCCTTCTCTTTGGCCTTGAAGTTTCAGGCAGGAAAGCAGGAGAAGAGGATGCTTCACAGGGCTTTGCAAAGGGCCCACGTCTCACATTAGGTATTGGCATCTCTCTCTAAGCCTGGCGTTGGGCTGGGCAAACAGGCACACAGGGCTTGTCCTTAAAATACTTGCTGATTGGATTAAACTAATTATAAACTGCAAAAACTAAGTGTTTTTCACATTTCTGATATTTTATACATTGCAATCTGCATTTCAATCTGATCCTGAAGGAAGACGTTCAGGTTGGCTGTTTGAACTGTGGAGCTCCATTCCCTGTGTCCTTCTACTTCTGCAGTGGGACATCTTCCCAGACCACTTCCATCCCCCACCCCGGAGAGCCCTTGTATCCCAAGACAACGTTGTTCACACCTGGTTCAGATCAGGCAAGAAGAGCATGTTTGATGACTTGGTCAGAACTTGCTCTAGGAGGTGATTCTTACATCATGAAGTAGAGGGGAACTTTTCTGATGCCCTGTTGCCAAATAGGCTTGGAGAGGATGAAGAAATCATAGCATCTTCAGTGTCTGTTTATAACATTTGATACAAATACCACACTCTAAAGAAAGGAAGCATGGCACCTTCAAAAGAAAAACCTGTGAACTAGGAGTCAGAAGACCTGAGAGATTCTGCCACTTAAGATTCATAGATGTTTTAACTACCTGGGTCTCAGTTTTCTCATCTATAAAATGGGAACAATAATACTTGTCCTAGCTTGTTTTGAAAATCAAATAAGATAAAAATGTGAAAGATGCTTAGGAGTTGCCACATGCTGTCCTGATATTAGGGATGATTCTTTTGATTACAAACCAGCTGGACTTTCCCTCTTCTAGACATTTGCTAAATTAGACCGCACAGGCCTGTAGGGCGCACGGGGTGTATGTGGGTGTGGGGCACTCTCAGCTCAATTTTGGGGCCCTCCATCTAGCAGCACATTCCGTTGCCTTGCGTCTCTTGTCAATTCAGCCCATGCTAGAGCCAGTAGGGGCTTCAAAATGAAAAATGTTTTCCTGGTTTCTGCTGAGTGAGCAAACCAAGTATTCCAGAGCTGTACTCAAAGCCCCTCCAGAAGGCCACTATTGGAACACAATCAGAGACTGGCCTTTATCTCTGCAACGGTTTATAGCCTTTATCACCATTCAGGCATTTTATTGTTTCCCCAGCGATGACATGATTGGAATGTGGCCCATCTCTTTGTAGTACTCCCTGATGTTGAATTAATAAGGGGAAAAGGCCAGGGCATCCTGTGCTGGAGATAATGAATGCTGTGGACTTGGGATTGCATAAACTCCCACAAATTCTCTTTTAGGAGGGAGGCGGCTGAGCTGGGAAGGGTTGCAGATCTGGAATTCTCCTTTCTTGTCTGGCTGCTGGGATGGGGCAGGGGTGGGTTATAAATCCCTAGCCATCATCTTGTTAAAACTCTCATGTGAAGCAGGCCATGCCAGAGGCAGGGGTGGTGGCTTTCTGGGGGCCATCTCTCAGTGGTGGCTGAGCCAAAGTGTTGGCATGAGATTGGTGGAATTTAGCAAAAAATATGATCAATTTCACACAGAGAACAATTTTGAAAAAAGATACAATGGTCAAAAACAGCATTTTTGCTCTTAAGGAACCTACAGAAAAGAATACTGATAAAACCACGTGATTGTGATCGCTGGTGGACTGTGATGACCACTATGGGGGAGGTAGCAACATGGCATAATGGGGGTTTAGGGTATTGTTGGGAAGGTCCCAAAAGTCTGTGAGGGGTGGCTGTCCCAGCCCAGGACATCTGCAGAGCTACCTGCGATTATGAGTTTCCACAGAGCCCCACATTTTTGCCCCAAAAGCTGGTAGCCTCAAGGCATAATTTTATCAGTCTGGGCTGTGAGAGGAATGTGTCCTGGAGCTTGAGGCCAGTTCCTTTTGAGATAAACAAGCTGCTATCTCTTGGGCCATGTCAGGGCTGGCTGCCTGCCCTGGAAGGCAGTTGCCCAGGGACTCCAATCTGTCACTCCCATGATGCTACATTCTCCTCTGACTTGGAACAGCCCCTCCCCAAAGATAAATTTCCCTCGTACTTGTAAGAAAAATAGGAGCCACCAGAAGCAGGTCTTCTCCCTCCTGGGCCCCAGACCTTCTTCTAGCGTTTGTGCCATTTGCACCTTCTCTGAGCACAAGGGAAGTTTGTCCTCGTCCTGGTTCTGAACTGTTTCCTCCAACTTATTCCCAACACCTGTGCACAGATTTCACAGCCTGCAGATCCCAAGTGTCCTCTCTCTTCCTTGTGTCTTTAACCCCTCCCCTCTGTGCCAAATATTCTATCTGCATTTAACATGTTTAAGTCTCTCATTCACTAAAACAATAAGCCACCTCCTCCTTCCTTCCCTTTCGTCCTCATCTAGCTACTATTCTGTTTCTTGAAGAACCCCCTACACAAACCTAGATGGTATAGCCTACTGCACACCGAGGCTAGACGGCTTAGCCTATTGCTCTTTCGTGAGTGACGTGCTGCCCTACGACATGACGCACATCGGCGACGACTATCACTAGGTGATAGGAATTTTTCAGCTCCATTATAATCTTAGGGAACCACCGTCATACATGCGGTCTGTCATTGAAAAGTCGTTTTATATGGTGCATGACCGTAGATGTCATGTATAAAGGACACTGAATAGGCATCAGTTTTCTGATTTCCTTCTCTTTTCTTCCCTACTCATTCTCGGGGAAGATTATTTCCCCTTTACGCAGTGCCAAGTTGAGATAAGTAATCTTTCTTGCTTTGTGAGGCAGATATTTTTCTTGTTCCACTTTTCCACTTGGGTCTAGCCCTTTGAGGATCCAGCATAAAGTCTCCTATCTGACTACCCACCTTGGGATGTGTATTAGTCAGTTTCTGTTGCTTATAAAAAATATATGGAACTGGGTATTTTATAAAGAAAACAAAATTTATTGCTTATAGTTTTAAGGCTGAGAAGTCCAAAGTCCATGGAACCCTTGTGGTGAGGGTTGTCTTTGCTGGTGGCTTTACAGCAATGCAGGGGTCTCACATGGTAGAAAATGGCAGAGCAGAGAGAGAGAGAGACCCTTCTTGTACTCACCTTTTTAAAGCCCTCAGAACCACACCCCTGATCACCATTACTAACCCATTCACTAAGGCATGGTCCATCTAATCACCTCTTTAAGGCCCCACCTTTCAATGAATGTAATAGGATTTCCCATCCTCAACATTTACAGTGGGGATTTAATCTTCAATGAGGTTGGGGGGCATCCAGGGTACAGCATTCCACCCTTGACCTCCCAAAACTCAACATTCTTTTCACATACACATGCATTCATTTCGTCCTCAAAGCCTTAACTTGTTCCAACTCAAAAGTCCAAAGTTCAAAGTCCCCTCTGTGAAATAAAAACAAGTTATCTATTTCCAATATACAATGGTGGGACAAGCATAGGGTACATACTTCCATAAAAAAAGAGAGAAATAGACCAGAAGAAAGGGGTAACAGGTCCCAAACAAGTCTGAAACAGGGCAGGCATTACATCTCAAAGCTGGCAAAACATGTACCTTGACTCTATGTACATCCTCCGCACACTAATGTGGGAGTTGTGTCCCCAAGCCCTTGGGCAGCTCCACTCCTACGGCTTTCCTAGTTGCAGGCCACACTTTGGCTCTTCCAGGCCGGTGTTGCATGCTAGTAGCTTCACAATTCTGGGGTCTCCATGGTGGTCCCACTCCTACAGCTCCACTAGGCATGGCTATGGCCGGGTATCTCTGCTGCAACTCTGACTCTGCATTGCTGTTGTGGGGGCTCTATGAGGTGACTCCGCCCCTGTGACAGATCTCTTTCTGGCTCCCCAGGCTTTTCCATACGTCCTTTGAAATTGGGGTGGAGGCTCCCAAGCCTCTGCAGCTCTGGCACTCTGCGAGCCTGAAGACATAACACCATGTGGACACTGCCAAGGCTTCTGGCTTGTATTTTCCAGAGCTGTGGATCCAGCCATATCAGGGGCCAATTTAGCCACGGCCGGAGCAGCTAAAGCAGCTGGAGTGCTGGTGTGGGGAGCAGCATCTTGAGGTGGCCCTGGGTAGCGAGCCCACGGAGGGCATCCTGTTCCTTGAGACCATTCTGTCTCCCTAGGCCTCTGGGCTGGTAATGGAATGATTGGCCCCAGAGGTTTATGCAATTTCTTCAGGGTTTTTCCCCTTCTCTTGATAATCCCTTTCTTTCATACTAATCTTTTTAACAAATGATCCCTGGGCTGCGCCATTGTATTTTTCTCCTGAAAACACTGTCTTCTTCTCTACCACATGTCCAGGCAGCAAATTTTCCAAATCTTCACTCTCTGCTTCCCTTTTAAATTCTGGCTTTATGTCGTGCCTTTGCTGCTACAACTCAGCATAGGCTGTTGCAAGTAGCCGTGCAGCTTCCCGAATGCTTTGCTGTTTAGAAATTTCTTCTGCCAAATACCCTGGGTCAGCACCTTCAAGTTCCACATTCCATAATTCTTTTGGGCATGAACAGAATGCAGCCAAATTTCTCGTCAGTTTACAGCAAGGGCGATCTTTGCCCCAGTTTCCAGTAAGTCCAGTCCCTTCTCATTTACTTCTGAGATCTTCTTGGAATGGCCTTTACTGTCCATATTTCTATCAGCATTCTGCTCACCACCACGTAACCAGTCTCTCAGACATCCCGAACTTTCCCTCGTCTTTTTGTCTTCTTAGTCCTCCAAACGGCTCCAACCTTCCCCTTCGCCTAACACCCAGTTCCAAAGCTGTTTCTACATTTTCAAGTATTTCTTATAAGCAACACCCTACTTCTCCAGTACCAATTTTTGTGTTAGTCTGTTTCTATTGCTTATAACAAAATACAAGGAACTGGGTATTTTATAAAGAAAACAAAATTTATTGCTTATAGTTTTGAAGCTGGGAAGTCCAAAGTCCATGGAACACTTGTGGTGAGGGTTTTCTTTGCTGGTGGCTTTACAGCAATGCAGAGGTCTCACATGGTAGAAAATGGTTGAGCAGAGAGAGAGAGAGAAAGAGAAA
>NW_007734167.1:86617-97870 GCF_000696425.1 Galeopterus variegatus | reverse complement strand
GGGACACACTTGGGTGGGAGGGGGGAGAGGGAGGAGGGAGGGAGTTTTCGGTGATGAGACATAATAATCAACTACATTCTATATTGACAAAATAAAAATAATAAAAAAAAATTAAAAAAAAATAAAGTTCCCAGTTTTAGAAATTCTGTTATAAGTGACAGAAAAGTGACAAATACAGGAACCTAACAGATGGTCTTCTCTTTGGGGAAGTCTGAAGAGCACAAACTCTCTCTTCAACCCCGACCCAGAGCCACAGGTTGAAGAGTCATACAGCCCAGGCCCCAGGGCCACGCTCCCCCATGACTTCCCCCCATCCCTGAGGATGATGTCCCAGAGCCCCCATCGTCCAGGCCTCAGCTTCAATGCCTGAACCCCTGCCCCTCTGCAGACGGCAGCCCTCCCACCCCCACCCTGGGCTTCCCAGTCTTCAGCCCTTACTCAGTCATCCTCAGCCCTGCTGGCTCTCCCACTCCTCACTTTCTCTCCTGGAATCTTCAGCTTTTTACACGTATTTTTTTCAATCCATCTACTTTTCTGTCAGCCATTCTCTGTTTTTCCCTCTCCCTCCCCACATCTGATCATTTTCTCTCCAGCATTATTTCCCCTCTGTGTTTGTCTGTCTCTGTCTGTCTCTCTTTCTCCAATTCTCTGTATCTATCCCTTGCAACCAAAAGAATGCAGTGGAAATGGAGCATCGGATCAATGGCAGTTTAGGAAATGTGAAGAATGTTGCCCTCGGTGCTTGAGGAATTCTTGTGATTTCATCCCCACGAAGTTATGTTGAGCATAACTCTAGTGACAGCTGGGTCACCTTCAACACATTGTTCCTTGAGGTTTATAATAAAACAAATAATCTCACCTGATCCTCCCAGCTATGCTGTAAGGCAGGCAGGGTAGGCATTAATCTCCCCATTTTCCAGATGGAGAAACCGATGCTCAGAGTGGGGCAGTGGCCTCTCACAGCAGGTAAGGAGCTGTGCTTTCTTTTGTCACCATCATTAGCTTGGGGACTGTGGCATCCACTGCACAGACTGGGGGGAAAGTATTTCCAGTTGACTCTGGGAAGCACAGGGACCTCCAAAGCTGGGTCGTAGGTGATGCTTCCCACCCAGCTCTGTGATCTCCAGTCATTATGGTCTCTGCAGGAACACGAGAGAATTAATACCCAGTCCACCCCCAGAGGGCGGCTCTGTGGAGAATTTGGAAGAGAAGCTGCTGCTCTTCAAGCCCGGAGAACTAGGAACTTCCTAATGAAGAGAAGGCCCATGGGGGAGGGGAAAGCTGGAAGAAAGGATAAGACCCTGTCAACCCCTAACCAAGGCTTTGACACTCAGCTCAGAAAAGTGGCCCAAAGAGGAAACACAGTCTGCTCAGGGGACAGGCTTTGGTTCGAGTGCTGGCTGCCATTTGATCTCTTCTTAAGGAGAGTCTTTGTCTCCTTAAGTGCAAAATGGGGGTGCAGTCCCATGTCAAAATGTGATGGATGGGAAAGCCCTGTGTTAGGTGTGTGGTGCAGGGCAGGTGCTTGTGGCCAGTATCATGGGCCATTCATAAGCAATGCCAAGGACCCAGCATTTAGCAGCGGTCGCTCTGTTTACCTGCTAACTTCACAACATCTCCACGGGCTGTATGATTCTCACCCAATTTGAAAAAGCAGTTGAATTTGAGTTTTATTTATTCCACCATCTCGTGTACAAACAAGCACCTGGCAGCTGAGAAACTGTTCATTCAAACAGGCTTGTGTGTAACTGAGATAAAATTGAATGTGGACAAAAGACAACAGGTATTGGCGGGGATGTGGGGCAAGGGAAATCCTTGCACACTGTTAGTGGGAATGTAAAATAGCACAGCAGCTACGGAAAACAGTAAGAGGTTCCTCAACAAAATAAAAATAGAACTACCACATGATCCAGCAATTCCACTTATGAGTATATACCCAAAGGACATGAAATCAGTATGTCAAAGAGATATCTGCACTCCCATGCAGCATTATTCAAATAGCTAAGATATGGGATCAACCTAAGTGTCCATCAACAAATGAATGGATCGGGAAAATATGGTATACATACACAACGGAATACCATTCAGCCTTAAAGAAAGAGAAGGAAATCCTGCCATTTATGACAACATGGATGAACCTGGAAGACATTATGTAAAGTGAAATAAGCCAGGCACAGAAAGACAAGTACCACATGATCTGACTTATGTGTGGAATCTTAAAAAGTCATACTCATAGAAGTAGAGAGTAGAGTGGGGGTTACCAGGGGCTGGAGAGTGGCTAAAGGGTACAAAGTTTCATTTAGACAGGAGGAGTAAGTTCTAGAGGCTATTGTACAGCATGGTGGCTATAGTTAATAATATTGTACACTTGAACATGGCTGAGAGGGTAGATTTTAAATGTGCTCATCACAAAAAAAAATGGTATGTGAGGTGATGGATATATTGATTAGCTTGATTTAATCCTTTCATAGTGTGTGTACGTATATGTCAAAATATCACATTGTGCACCATAAATAGACACAATTTTCTATTTGTCAATTTAAAAAAAAATTTTTTAATTGGATGTGAAGGTAGAAGTTGCAAAGATACTGGTTGTGTTGAGTAAGCTCTAATAATTAACATTTTTATTTTCTTGAGCATTTATCATCTTCCAGGAACTATTGGGCCTTTTACATGCATTCTTCATCCTTACAACACTGTAGGGTTAATGTCCCCATTTTACAGACCAGAAAACTGAGGCTCAGAAAGGTGAGGTAACTTGTCTACTCTGGGGCAGTAGATCCAGGATATAAACCCAAGAGGTCTTGCTCCAGTTCTTGCTGAGAACTTTGCCTGCATAATCTCATTTAGTCTCATAATAATTCTGCTAGATCAGAATAATGATACCAATTGTAGCTAGCAGGTGGGAAGCTTTTGCTATGGAGCAGACACTTTGCTGAGCACAGTGCTTGCAACATTTGATTGCATCCAAACAACTCTGTGAGATAGCTTAGTTTCATGAACGATGAAGTAGAAGCTCAAAAATAAGGGTCAAACCAACCTCAATCTAGTGTCCAAGCCCCTCAGCCCAGCATTTGAGGCTTAGGAGGCCCCTCGTGGCCTGGCCCCTGCCTCCCTCCATAACCTCATCATCTTCCTTATCTCCTCCCCCACTCAACTTTCCAACACTGTTTGTAGTTATCTGAGAGCATTCTGGTGTTTTATGCCTCTTTGCAAACTCTGTTCCCTCTACCTGGAATACCCAGTCCTACTGCCTAATACCTACTTGTTCTTCAAGTCTTAACTGGGATGTCACCTCTTCCAGAAAGCCTCCTCTGATTGATTATGACTGGCCTGGGTACCCTTGTTATGTTCTCGCATAGACCTCTGTCCCCTCATCTGCAATACAGTGTCATAATCACCTCTTTGCCAGTCTGTCTTCCCCTCTGGACAAGGAGCAGCATGAAGCTAGGGACCTGTCTGTTGGGTTCACCATTCTCTCCTTAGTTCCTAGCACAGCACCTAACTCCAGGAAATGCTCAATTGATACTTGAGGAAACAAATCAATAAAATGCTTCAAAGTATACAAAACTGATAAATTCATTGAGTGCTTGCCCAGTGCCAAGTATTTGACATGTATCATCATCTCATTTAATTCTGACAACAATCTTAGGAGGTAGAAACTGTCATTATTTCCATTTTAAAGATAGGAACCTAGGCACAGAGAGGGTAATTCTTTGCTTAAGATCACACAGCTAGTACTGGCAAAGCTGGGATTCAAACCCAGGTTGCCTGACTACAGCATCCATTGCTACACTATCCTGCTTCTAAGATACCTAAAAGGAAGTCAAAATACTTGGGAAGGAATAAACTCATGGTAGAATGATCAAAATACAATTATAGTTGATTATTCAAATGAGCAAGTGATATTAGAAAAAATGAGCTAAAACAAAAATCCTTAAAATGCTCAAAAGTAAGCAAAATAGGGGGAAGCCCCTCTGCAGGTTTAGCAGAGTCTACACAGCACACCCCACACCCCGGCCCCCTGCCCCATGAAATGCTGCAAACGTGATTCTGATTAAAATGGGGAGCTAGTGGAGCTGTGGGTAAGCTGACCTTGGGTGATGCTCCCAATCATCCTCTGGCAATGAGGCAGAAGGACAGTTCCCCTCTACCCTGGCTGGATGCAGCCAGGCTGCTGGATGGATAGCAGACAGCAGCTGAGGTTCCATTTCCTGGGGCTCTGGGAATCCCACTCCCACCTTGGCTTTGAGGGTGCATTCTCTGTGCTCGGACAGGGGCACCGCATGTCTGTTATCTGTCTGGTTTGAATTAGATGCTGGGCTCTGTAGGACCTTAGGCTCATTAGTGGTTTCATTGCCCAGCCTGGCGCCTGCAAGATGGTAACATTTTATTGTTTCCTCGCTTTTTCTTTCTTTCTTATTTTTGTCTCTTTTCCCCCTTTCTTTATTATTTCAAATTTCCACCTCATGCCACAAAAATGCAGAGGCTGCTACAGTTCCGCTGGGACACACTTATAGTCACTGGCACCTCTCATGCCCACACCCTCACCACTCTCCAGCAGCACACACCAAGTGCCACAAGCTACGGGTCCATCAACCCCTCCCCAAGGTCAGGGGAACAGGGCTGTCCACCCGACACTCACAGCCCCCACCTTTATTTCTCTGGGGACTCATGGTGGCACAACACTTAAACCTCTCATGCCCACACCCTCACCACTCTCCAGCAGCACACACCAAGTGCCACAAGCTACGGATCCATCAACCCCTCCCCAAGGTCAGGGGAACAGGGCTGTCCACCCAACACTCACAGCCCCCACCTTTATTTCTCTGGGGACTCATGGTGGCACAACACTTAGCAGGCATCTCTGGAGTCTCTCTGCATTTGCTTCCCCATCCCCCTGACCCAGTTTTGAACTTTGGTTAACAATTTATTATTTTACTTAACAACTCAATCTTTCCTCACCTACAAAATGGATGTACTAAGAGTATTTGTCTCCTATCTATCATTGATGTTAGGCTGAATAGAGAGAGTGAGCAGAGGGTGCTTCTCCTATACTGAGCATGCAGTAGGTGCTTAATAAGTAATAGGCATGATTATTATTCTGCTGATGTCGGGGAAGCCACTACCACTTGGAGAGCTCCTACCTTGGTGGCTGCTGGCAAGAATAGATGAGAAGCTGTGCTAGGTCAGGTGTGGAGAAACATTCAGTAAGGGGTATCCACATCCTTCATCATCACTATCACTATCATCACCATCACCATCGTCATCACCATCATCACCATCACCACCATCATCACTGTCATCACCACCATCATCACCATCATCACCACCATCATCACCATCACCATCATCACCACCATCATCACCATCATCACCATCATCACCATCACCATCATCACCATCACCATCGTCATCACTATCATCACCATCACCACCATCATCACTGTCATCATCACCGTCATCACCATCATCACCATCACCACCATCACCATCATTACATCACCATCATCACCATCACCATTATCACCATCACCATCATCATCACCATCATCACCATCACCATCACCATCGTCATCACTATCATCACCATCACCACCATCATCACCATCATCACCATCACCATCATCACCACCATCATCACCATCACCATCATCACCACCACCATCACCATCATCACCATCACCATCATCACCATCACCATCATCACTACCATCATCACCACCATCACCATCATCACCATCACCATCATCACCACCATCATCACCATCATCACCACCATCACCATCATTACTATCACCATCATCACCACCATCATCACCATCACCATCATCACCACCATCATCACCATCACCATCATCACCACCATCATCAACATCATCACCATCATCCCCATCACCATCATCATCACCATCATCACCACCATCATCACCACCATCACCATCATTACCATCATCATCATCATCACCGTTATCACCATCATCACCGTCATCATCACCATCACCATCATCACCACCATCATCATCATCATCATCACCGTCATCACCATCATCATCACCGTCATCACGTCTTTTTTCAGAGACCCCTGAAAAAAATAGATGGGCTGAGTTGGGTGGGGTGGGGGTGCTGCAAGGGGATGGTGAGTTGGGGCTGGGAGGAGCGAGAAGGAGGGAATAGGCAGTTGGAGAGAGTAGTTCACTTCTGATGATGGTCATGAACTTACATTGCTCAGTGTGTTTGAGTGGACCAGGAGTTCTTTAATCCTCACAGCAATCATTTAGGACAGTGTTATAGCTCCCTTGTCCAGTGCTGTCACATCAGGCTTAAGTGGCGGATGGACGTGGAAGGTGAAGGTGTTGCAGGGCAGGACGTGGGGAAATCACACCATGCAGGTGTCCATTCGTCCAGGGTCTGTGGCTTGGGGATGGGAGTGATCTGTGGAGGGTTGTGCCAGGACACCAGCCAACATGTTCCAGGGACCTGTGTGAGCAGAGGAGAGGGCTGCTGGTGAGTCTGGATGGAGCTGGGAACTGGGAACTGCAGGCTTTGGGGATGCAAGGGGAAGACACCTCCCACCCAGTGGCCTCTGCTGCCACCGTGTGCGATCCTCAGGCCTCGGTGTTGGTTTCTCCCTCCTGCCTTAAGCACTTGGCTTCCAGGACCACACTCTTGCTTTTCCTCCTTCCCTGGCCACTCTGTCTCCTCTTCCATACAGATAAATGGTGCAGCAGCCCAGGGCTCTGTCTACACTCACTCCCAGGGTCGTCTAAACTCACTACATGGGTGGTCCCATCCAGTCTGAGGTTATAGATAGGGTCTCTCCATACACTGACACCTCCCAAATGTCTATCTTCAGACCTTGGCCTTCAGCTCCAGAGTCTTTCTTACACCCAGTTCTCCATGTGGCGAAGTCCCACTGCACCCCAAACCAGACTGAGTTCCTGAAATCTGCTCCTCGTTCATCCTTCTGCTTCTAGGTAAATGGCACTCCTGGTTGCTCAGGCCCCAAACCCTGGAGTTGTCTTGCCCCTCTCTTTTCCTCATTTCCTGCATCCAATGCATCCACAAGTCTGGTCAGTGCTATTTAATGAATCCTGACTCCCAGGCACCCTTGGTCTTTTCCTGTCAGCTGGTGCCCCTGTTGCTGAACCAGCCTTGTTCTGTCTCCTTGTTTTCCCTTTACCTGCTCCCTCCAGTCCAGTCATCTTTTAAAAGTGGACATCAGATCTTGTCGCTCCCCTGCTCAAAGCTCTCAAATGCTTCCCAGCATACATGGAATACAGTCTTACCTGGCAGCCACACCCCTGTTGTGCGTTAGCTGAATCCTGCCAGCCTCTCAGCCTGTATCTCCAGTGGTTCTGCCTCACTCGCTCTGATGCAGACACATTAGCCTCCTTGGTGTTCCTTGACCTTGCTAAGCTTGTTCATGCCTCAGGGCCTTTGCACTTGCCATTCTTCAAACCTGGCTTCCACTGCCCCACATGTTCCCAAGACTTGCTCCCTCCCTTTGTTAAGATCACTTTTCCAAAGGTACATTAACTGAAAGGCTTTCCCTGACAGCCTTCTCTAAATGACCTGCAGTGGGTCTCTGACCAGACCTCCACACTAGTCTGTTCCAGCCCTTCCTCCGTATGGGACTCACTTCCACATTAAATTAGATCATGTACTCATGTGCTGCATTAGTGCGTTCTGTCTCCCACTCGATTATAAGCTGAACTGTGGGGATTTGGACTTGTTTGCTACCATTTTCCCAGTGCCTAGCACCATGCCTGGCACATAGTTGGTCCTCAATAAAAATGTGTTGGATGATTATGAACATCCACGGAGGCTGGGCTGAGAGAATGTATTAGTGGGAGACCTGCTCAGTGAGTGTTTGTTAAATGAATGAATATGAGGTAGTTGTATTTGCTCTTTTGACTATCAGTTCCTTGAGGGCAGACCCATAGCTTGCTTCTCTTGCTATTATTTCTCATGATGCTTTAGTAAGCTGTGTGACCTCAGGTGGGTTGCTTAACCTCTCTGGGGTTCCATGTCTTCATCTGTAAAATGAGAATAATAATGGTACACGTGCCACAGCGTTGCTGAGAGAATTAAACGAGTTAATATATGCAAAGCTCTTAGAACAGTCTCTGGCACAGAGTAAGTGTTCATGAAACATTAGCTGTTATTATCATCCTGGTTTCATACACAGTAGGTGCTTCAAATACTATAAAGCCGGGGATTGAGGAAACAGAGTTACCTTGAGCTGAGCCCAGAAAAGCCTGTTCACATTGCCCTTTTCTTTTCCCATACTAGGAGCTGGGGAATTGTCCGATAACGTGAACTGAATTGAAAGTAGAAACCACATAATGCCGTCAACTCATGCTGAGTTTGTGGTCAGCTAAACCCCAAAGCTTTTCTTCACAGCCTTATTGCTCAGCCAGTGATCCCTCATCCTGTATTTGTGGGTTTAACTTTATTTTTTGTGGTCTTTTGCCTTTTTTTATGTTCCGGATTATAAAAGTAATATAAGCCCACTGTGGAAAGTTTACAATGAGCATAAAATTACAAAGGGCAGGAAAAAAGCAAGATACAAATCAGCATGAATGGTTTGAATCCACTTGCGTAAAATGTTTTTATACATTTATAAAGAAAGACAGGGACAGACAGGAATAGAGAGACAGTGAGAGAGAAGGAGGCTTGGAAAGAGATGTTTGCAGCGGCCATGCTCTGTGTGGTTGCATGCCACGGGACCTTTATATTCCCCTTATATTTTTTCCTTTATGCTGCTTCAGTTTTTATACAAATATGTATTATCTTTTTCAAAAATAAACTTGTTAATAATTGTTTTTAAATGGAAATCAGTAGATCCCCTACTTAAAATGCTCTAAGTATTGTTCATTCATTCAAGAAATATTCATTGAGTGGGGACTAAGTGTCAGGCCCAGTTCTCTCTCTTCCCCTTGCTTTATGGTCCTCATATCCCCCATCAGTAGCTCAGAGTATTGTTCTTTATAGATTACGAGTTTAATGTCCATCCCTCCAGAGAACATAAACTCTATGAGGGCAGAGCTCCCCATAATGCCTATCCCCTTGTAGAATGTCTGTCTCATACACTGTCTCCCTCTAGGTCCTAAAATAATGCATGGCATGTAGTAGGCTTTCAATAAATGATGAATGAATGAATGAATTTATAAAAATATATGAAGTTTGTCTGAAATTTGTCCAGGAGAATTTAAGAAAAATTTTTCATAATTCCACCACCGAGAGATCATTGTTAGTATCTTGGTGTATTTCCTTCCAAACCTTAAAAATATTATATATGAATGTAGTTGAGAACACATTTTGCATCTTTTTTCTTAACTCAGCACAAAGCATAAGGATTTCCCATGATATTAAGGAGTATTATTTTTCTTGAATGAACAGTAGTCGTTTTCAATCAGGGGTGATTTTGCTTCCCAGGGGACAGTTGGCAATGTCTGGAGACATCGTTTGTCGTTACAACTGGTGGGATAAGGGGCATTACTACTGGCTGTTCAACATCCTACGATGCATAGGACAACTCCACAACAAAGGATTATCCAGCTCAAATGTTGATTGTGCCTCGGCTGAGAACCTGTTGCCTAGTAGTTCATCGTGTAGCTCTACGGGATTTGACTTACCTAACACCCTCTGCCTGGAAATGGGGTTGTTTCCAGTTTTCCACTAATACAAATAAGATTTTGATAAACAGTTTCAGACATCCATCTCTACCACTTTGGATATTATTTCCTTAGGATAAATTGTAATGCTTGGTTTTTAGAGGAGGTCAAGTGAAGGACAACACTGACCTTGCTTGAACTCCGGTTTGTCCATTTCAGCCGGGTAGTCCAGCCCCTCCAGGCATTCCGTCCTCTGCCACATTTGCGGTCTCTCCCAGCTGCGAGTCATGTCAGGGAAAATATCCAGACCTTCATGGCCAGGGTGTTTTCTGTGATTAGGGCTGCTCCAGCAGTACCTCACCTGTCCAAGATTTCAAACCCTCATTTGAGAAAAGCTTGGTTAACCATGATCTATAAATAATGTCTGTCATGGGAGCAGAAGGGAAGAATGGACGCAGGGGTGCTGTGTACTTGGGTGTACTTTTCACTCCTGACACGCCAATAAAACCGCTATTGTTTGAGACAGTTTGGACACCTCTTTGGGAATTGCTTTAAGGGTTTATGATGCCTTCCCTCAATAAGAACATCATCTAGGTGTACAAATACATCCTGTGCAAAACAGAATATTTATTCACTCAACAAATATTTGCCAAGCCCCTGCTACATGCCAGACAATATTCTACGCACTATGGACACAGAGATGAAACAAGACAGAGAGAACTTCTGCCATCACACAAACTACTTTCTAGAGGGGCAGAGTCATATAGACAAATTATGTAAAATACAATGTCAGGAAGTGATTAGTATTTGAAGGAAAAATACATTGGGGACAGAAGACAGAGTGGCAGAGCTACTCTGAAGAAGTGCTATTTTAGACAAGAGAGTCCAGACATGGGCTCTCTGAGGAGGGATTATTTTAAAGTGATCTGAGTTAAGAGAGTGAATGAACCGTGGGAACATCTGAGAAAATAGAGAGTGCAAAGGCCCTGAGGCAGGACTTTGCAGCAGTGTAAGGGGCAGCAAAGAGACTGATATGGTTGGTGGGAAAGGAGCAAAGTGGAAAGTTGTAGGAGATGAGGTTAGAGTGACAGGCAGGAGCCAGATCGCACAGGGACTTGTACACCATGGTGAAGATTTGGAGTTTTCCTCCACTGGAGGGTTTGAGCCGCATAGGAAAGAGATCCCATGTCCGTTAAAAATATTTCCTCTGGCTGCTGTATGGAAGATGGACTATAAGGAGGCAGAAGTGTAAGTGGGGAGTCCAGGGAGGGGCTGTCCCAATAACGCAGGTGAGAGGTGAGCACTCAGACCCCATCGTAAGTAGGGGTGCAGAGTGAGAAGTGGGCAGATTCCAGATGTATTTGGAAGATACAGCCGATGGGTTTGCTGATGGATTGCATGTGGGGGAAGGGGGAGAGAAAGAAGAGTTGAGAATGACCAACAATTGAGAGTTGAATGGAAGCTCTTAGAGCTACGAGAGTTCTCTGCTGGATCCATGTTTCCGTGGTGTGCCCGTGTGCTACGGAACCCCAAGACAGCCAGCCGACCCCAGATATTCCCAGATTTCTAAACTCATCTATTTGCTGTTGTGTAGACTCAACGTGTGGGTATTGGTTAGACTCTCAGGCTTGCC
>NW_007734167.1:5389-85617 GCF_000696425.1 Galeopterus variegatus | reverse complement strand
TCACCATCATCACCACCACCATCACCATCATCACCATCACCATCATCACCATCACCATCATTACTATCACCATCATCACCATCACCATCATCACTACCATCATCACCACCATCACCATCATCACCATCACCATCATCACCACCATCATCACCATCATCACCACCATCACCATCATTACTATCACCATCATCACCATCACCATCATCACCACCATCATCACCATCATCACCACCATCACCATCATTACTATCACCATCATCACCACCATCATCACCATCACCATCATCACCACCATCATCACCATCACCATCATCACCACCATCATCACCATCACCATCATCACCACCATCATCAACATCATCACCATCATCCCCATCACCATCATCATCACCATCATCACCACCATCATCACCACCATCACCATCATTACCATCATCATCATCATCACCGTTATCACCATCATCACCGTCATCATCACCATCACCATCATCACCACCATCATCATCATCATCATCACCGTCATCACCATCATCATCACCGTCATCACGTCTTTTTTCAGAGACCCCTGAAAAAAATAGATGGGCTGAGTTGGGTGGGGTGGGGGTGCTGCAAGGGGATGGTGAGTTGGGGCTGGGAGGAGAGAGATCCACACTAGTCTGTTCCAGCCCTTCCTCCGTATGGGACTCACTTCCACATTAAATTAGATCATGTACTCATGTGCTGCATTAGTGCGTTCTGTCTCCCACTCGATTATAAGCTGAACTGTGGGGATTTGGACTTGTTTGCTACCATTTTCCCAGTGCCTAGCACCATGCCTGGCACATAGTTGGTCCTCAATAAAAATGTGTTGGATGATTATGAACATCCACGGAGGCTGGGCTGAGAGAATGTATTAGTGGGAGACCTGCTCAGTGAGTGTTTGTTAAATGAATGAATATGAGGTAGTTGTATTTGCTCTTTTGACTATCAGTTCCTTGAGGGCAGACTCATAGCTTGCTTCTCTTGCTATTATTTCTCATGATGCTTTAGTAAGCTGTGTGACCTCAGGTGGGTTGCTTAACCTCTCTGGGGTTCCATGTCTTCATCTGTAAAATGAGAATAATAATGGTACACGTGCCACAGCGTTGCTGAGAGAATTAAACGAGTTAATATATGCAAAGCTCTTAGAACAGTCTCTGGCACAGAGTAAGTGTTCATGAAACATTAGCTGTTATTATCATCCTGGTTTCATACACAGTAGGTGCTTCAAATACTATAAAGCCGGGGATTGAGGAAACAGAGTTACCTTGAGCTGAGCCCAGAAAAGCCTGTTCACATTGCCCTTTTCTTTTCCCATACTAGGAGCTGGGGAATTGTCCGATAACGTGAACTGAATTGAAAGTAGAAACCACATAATGCCGTCAACTCATGCTGAGTTTGTGGTCAGCTAAACCCCAAAGCTTTTCTTCACAGCCTTATTGCTCAGCCAGTGATCCCTCATCCTGTATTTGTGGGTTTAACTTTATTTTTTGTGGTCTTTTGCCTTTTTTTATGTTCCGGATTATAAAAGTAATATAAGCCCACTGTGGAAAGTTTACAATGAGCATAAAATTACAAAGGGCAGGAAAAAAGCAAGATACAAATCAGCATGAATGGTTTGAATCCACTTGCGTAAAATGTTTTTATACATTTATAAAGAAAGACAGGGACAGACAGGAATAGAGAGACAGTGAGAGAGAAGGAGGCTTGGAAAGAGATGTTTGCAGCGGCCATGCTCTGTGTGGTTGCATGCCACGGGACCTTTATATTCCCCTTATATTTTTTCCTTTATGCTGCTTCAGTTTTTATACAAATATGTATTATCTTTTTCAAAAATAAACTTGTTGATAATTGTTTTTAAATGGAAATCAGTAGATCCCCTACTTAAAATGCTCTAAGTATCCTTTATGCTGCTTCAGTTTTTATACAAATATGTATTATCTTTTTCAAAAATAAACTTGTTAATAATTGTTTTTAAATGGAAATCAGTAGATCCCCTACTTAAAATGCTCTAAGTATTGTTCATTCATTCAAGAAATATTCATTGAGTGGGGACTAAGTGTCAGGCCCAGTTCTCTCTCTTCCCCTTGCTTTATGGTCCTCATATCCCCCATCAGTAGCTCAGAGTATTGTTCTTTATAGATTACGAGTTTAATGTCCATCCCTCCAGAGAACATAAACTCTATGAGGGCAGAGCTCCCCATAATGCCTATCCCCTTGTAGAATGTCTGTCTCATACACTGTCTCCCTCTAGGTCCTAAAATAATGCATGGCATGTAGTAGGCTTTCAATAAATGATGAATGAATGAATGAATTTATAAAAATATATGAAGTTTGTCTGAAATTTGTCCAGGAGAATTTAAGAAAAATTTTTCTTAATTCCACCACCGAGAGATCATTGTTAGTATCTTGGTGTATTTCCTTCCAAACCTTAAAAATATTATATATGAATGTAGTTGAGAACACATTTTGCATCTTTTTTCTTAACTCAGCACAAAGCATAAGGATTTCCCATGATATTAAGGAGTATTATTTTTCTTGAATGAACAGTAGTCGTTTTCAATCAGGGGTGATTTTGCTTCCCAGGGGACAGTTGGCAATGTCTGGAGACATCGTTTGTCGTTACAACTGGTGGGATAAGGGGCATTACTACTGGCTGTTCAACATCCTACGATGCATAGGACAACTCCACAACAAAGGATTATCCAGCTCAAATGTTGATTGTGCCTCGGCTGAGAACCTGCTGCCTAGTAGTTCATCGTGTAGCTCTACGGGATTTGACTTACCTAACACCCTCTGCCTGGAAATGGGGTTGTTTCCAGTTTTCCACTAATACAAATAAGATTTTGATAAACAGTTTCAGACATCCATCTCTACCACTTTGGATATTATTTCCTTAGGATAAATTGTAATGCTTGGTTTTTAGAGGAGGTCAAGTGAAGGACAACACTGACCTTGCTTGAACTCCGGTTTGTCCATTTCAGCCGGGTAGTCCAGCCCCTCCAGGCATTCCGTCCTCTGCCACATTTGCGGTCTCTCCCAGCTGCGAGTCATGTCAGGGAAAATATCCAGACCTTCATGGCCAGGGTGTTTTCTGTGATTAGGGCTGCTCCAGCAGTACCTCACCTGTCCAAGATTTCAAACCCTCATTTGAGAAAAGCTTGGTTAACCATGATCTATAAATAATGTCTGTCATGGGAGCAGAAGGGAAGAATGGACGCAGGGGTGCTGTGTACTTGGGTGTACTTTTCACTCCTGACACGCCAATAAAACCGCTATTGTTTGAGACAGTTTGGACACCTCTTTGGGAATTGCTTTAAGGGTTTATGATGCCTTCCCTCAATAAGAACATCATCTAGGTGTACAAATACATCCTGTGCAAAACAGAATATTTATTCACTCAACAAATATTTGCCAAGCCCCTGCTACATGCCAGACAATATTCTACGCACTATGGACACAGAGATGAAACAAGACAGAGAGAACTTCTGCCATCACACAAACTACTTTCTAGAGGGGCAGAGTCATATAGACAAATTATGTAAAATACAATGTCAGGAAGTGATTAGTATTTGAAGGAAAAATACATTGGGGACAGAAGACAGAGTGGCAGAGCTACTCTGAAGAAGTGCTATTTTAGACAAGAGAGTCCAGACATGGGCTCTCTGAGGAGGGATTATTTTAAAGTGATCTGAGTTAAGAGAGTGAATGAACCGTGGGAACATCTGAGAAAATAGAGAGTGCAAAGGCCCTGAGGCAGGACTTTGCAGCAGTGTAAGGGGCAGCAAAGAGACTGATATGGTTGGTGGGAAAGGAGCAAAGTGGAAAGTTGTAGGAGATGAGGTTAGAGTGACAGGCAGGAGCCAGATCGCACAGGGACTTGTACACCATGGTGAAGATTTGGAGTTTTCCTCCACTGGAGGGTTTGAGCCGCATAGGAAAGAGATCCCATGTCCGTTAAAAATATTTCCTCTGGCTGCTGTATGGAAGATGGACTATAAGGAGGCAGAAGTGTAAGTGGGGAGTCCAGGGAGGGGCTGTCCCAATAACGCAGGTGAGAGGTGAGCACTCAGACCCCATCGTAAGTAGGGGTGCAGAGTGAGAAGTGGGCAGATTCCAGATGTATTTGGAAGATACAGCCGATGGGTTTGCTGATGGATTGCATGTGGGGGAAGGGGGAGAGAAAGAAGAGTTGAGAATGACCAACAATTGAGAGTTGAATGGAAGCTCTTAGAGCTACGAGAGTTCTCTGCTGGATCCATGTTTCCGTGGTGTGCCCATGTGCTACGGAACCCCAAGACAGCCAGCCGACCCCAGATATTCCCAGATTTCTAAATGTGAATGGAAGCTCTTAGAGCTACGAGAGTTCTCTGCTGGATCCATGTTTCCGTGGTGTGCCCGTGTGCTACGGAACCCCAAGACAGCCAGCCGACCCCAGATATTCCCAGATTTCTAAATGCTCATCTATTTGCTGTTGTGTAGACTCAACGTGTGGGTATTGGTTAGACTCTCAGGCTTGCCTGGTGGTTCGTGTGCTCATTCAAGTTTAAGAAGCATTGATGTAGGTCACACATCTGTAAGGGTGGAATTCTTTATCTTCTCTTCGAATGTTTTGGGTTTTGTGAATATGATGAAACCTCTTCCATTAGGAAGGTGTTTTAAATGGTAACGTTGTGAAAGTGATAGACAAGAGCGGAGTGTTAGTGAGGGTGAACCTCAAGGTTAAGGTGAGAACTGCAGTGAGGATTTGGGGAAACAGACATTTTCTTTACTGTCCTTTGGTCAGCTGTAGTCACTCTCCTTTCCTGGGATGCAGAAGAGCTGCTCTTTACTGCAGGAGTGAACTGAGCAGCAAAGTGTAGGGAAAAGTGAACAGTCTTTGGAGTAAAATAGACCTTGTTTCAAGTCTAGGTTCCCCATTCACTAGTGGTGTGATTTCACTTCTTTGAGCCTCAGTTTTCTCATCTATAAAATGGGGCTAATTCAACAGTATAGAATTACTGTAGTGATTAAGTTAGATATAATATATAATGCATTTAACAACAGTCTGAATGAGAAGAGCTGCTGAATGACTGTTCTCTATGACGATGAGTGTGATTGTGATGGAGTCAGGATGCTTTTGTTTGCAAGTAACTGAAAATCTGCCCATTTTAATTTTCTATTGCTGTTGTAGCAAATTACACAAACCTGGTGGCTTAAAATAGCACAAATCTATTATCTCACAGTTCTGTAGGATAGAAGGTCAATATAGGACTCACTGGGCTAAAATAAGGCATCAGCAGGGCTGCACTCTCTTCTGGAGGTTCTACAGGAGAACTCATTTCCTTGTCTTTTCTAGATCCTACAGGCACCCCCATTCCTTGACTCATGCCCCCTTCCTCCATCTTCAAGGCCAGCAACGTTGAATCTTTTGTCTTTTTTTTTTTTTTTTTTTTTTTCCCCGTGTCCGGCAACGGATCGCAACCCTCAGTGTTGCCCCCGTACCGGACCAGGGACCGGCAACGGGATTGCAACCCTCGGTGTTGCTCCCGCGCCTCGCTCAGCCAGTGAGCGGGAACCGGTCTGTATGTGGGATCCGAACCCTCGGGCGGGAGCGCCGCCGCGCTTCCCAAGCGGCGCACTATCCAGTGCGCTACCGGGCCGGCCCAACGTTGAATCTTTTGGACTGGCCTTCCTTAATCACATCTCCTTCTGACCACTGCTTGGAAAGGATCTCCAATTATGAGAACTCATTTGATTAGATTGAGCCCACTGGGATAATCCCGGGTCATCTACTCATTTCAAGGTCCTTAACCTTAACCACATCTGAAAAGTCCCTTCTGCCATGTAAATTAATGTACTCATAGTTTCTAGGAATATTGCATGGACATCTACAGGAGGCCATTATTCTGCCTCCCACACAACTCAAACTAGCTTTGAGATGTATTGCTTTATGTAACAAAGGACTGATGGTACTATGGGCTTCAGGCACAGTTTGATCAAGACTCAATCTTTGTTTTTCTGCTTCTATATTCTCTACCTTCTGTGCTTTTTCCTTTAAATGGCTTCTTTTGTAGTGACAGGAAGGCTGACAGCAACAGCAAAAACCAGGACACTGCAATTCCTTTCCTTCCTTTTAGGAGAAAGAAACAACTCTTTCCATACCCATGAAACAGGTATTCTGAGCTATGCTCCGAGAAAACCATCTCTGATGGACAATCACTGTGGGTGGTAGGGGAGTCATGATCACCCTGATTGGTTACCCTGGAGGTAAGGTGACATCAGTCCCACCCAAGGCACTGGGCAGTTATGGTGGGGGAAGAGAAGTAACCACAGTGACCACTGCAATTATCCATGTCCTTAGCCTACCCCCTCCTGGAGCAGGAAGTAGTAAAACAGAATGGAAGGCAAATGCTTCTGCTTAGGGATCAGAATCACTCTGCTGAGTTCTCTGCCCTTGACTTGCTGGACTCCTGACCCCCACCCCATTTGGTCCTTAGTGGCCTGATGGCTCAACCCACCCTCCTGGCTCCCAGACCTTGCTTGCTCCTGGTTGCAGAAAGCCATCACTTCCCTCACTTTTGCCTCCTTGCTCTGGGTTCATGGCAGGTCGAGCCATCTCCCTAGCTGGGTGCAGGCCCACGCTCCTGTCTGACGGTACCCACATCCTCCAAGAAGGCATGCCCAGCCTCCCTGGGTCCCGTCAACTGGCTCTCCTTCACACTTCTGCTTATGCATCTGCCACAACTATTATTGGTTGTTAATTACTGTCGTTTGATTGGACTATGCACCAGGCATTTTAGATTATTCGCTCATTTATCTTTACAGCAACTCTTTGAAGGAGGAAGGCATTATTCTTACCCCATTTTATTGATTGAGGAAATAGAGGCTTAGAGATGTTAAGGAATGTGCCATAGGTCACACAGCCAGAAAGCGATGGTGCTGATGCCAAGTCCAGCTCTGAACCACTGTGTTATCCTGCTTCACACTTTTATGATCTAATCACATCATTGCCTGACCTCTATGACATTTCAGGCACACTTGTATCCTCAGTACATAGTAGAGAATCAATTAATATTGATTGATTGAAGGAATGAGAAAGTAGGCCTTTCCCGTTACAATCTGGCCTGGAAAAGGGACATCTAGCTGAATGTTTCTCTAGTCTGAGATGGAAAATTTGGGGAAAAGTCAGGCATTGAAATGTGGTAAAAGGCCAGAGCTGATGACAGTCCAGCTTCTGGGATCAGGGTGGGTGTTTGGAGAGATGTTAAAGGTGGAGATATTAACCCCAGCACAGGAGGTGGAGGCATCCAGATTCCCAGTGTTCGGCTGGTTAGGTCAGCGCCAGCCCTGGGATCGAGGCCACTACAGCTGGACACTGATCAGCTAGCAGGGCTGGGCCGCTATAGGGATTTTTACCCTTACCTTAAACATTTTTTTCATTCTTAATTTGGAATTTGGTGCCTTGGGATGGGCATCTCAGCCCAGTCCCATGAAGAAGTTGGGCCTTCCATCCAGAGGACTGGCAGGACAGGGCCATGCTGGCGCTGGCCCAGCCAAAGAAACTATTTGAGCCACTTCTCTCCTGCCCCCTTGGCTGGAACTGAGCTCAGTGCTCCTGATGAAAGCTAAGACAACTTGGTCCCAGGACTCTCCAGAAAGTTGCTGCCCACCCGCCTTCCGTGCTTGGCTTGGCCTGCACAAGAGAATAAATGAAAACTCCCATTAAGGGGGAAAAAAGTCTTTTATTGTTTGGTGATGAAATGGAGTTTGGGAACATGTTTATTTTGGTTCCAGGGCCAGAAAGAGAGGGATGTGGGGGCAGACATCCAGGAACATGAACAGTCATGGGCAGGACAGGAGGAGCAGCTGTCAGGAGCTGTCCTCTGCCGGGCTCAGGGAAGGGGGGTGTCCTACAAGTGGGGGTCTGTGCTGGAGGTTGCCGAGGGTCTCTCAGTGCTTCTGGAGACTCAACTAGAGGAGTGGAGCCCTGGACCGGGCTTGGACAAAGCTGGATTCTAATCCATGTGGCTTGGGGCCAATCCCTAATCTTTGCCAAGCCTTAGTTTCTTCATCTGTCAGTGAAGGAGTCGGCCACAACGGCCTCCCTCGTTGCCACTGTTAGGATCAATTGACTGTGGTGGAACAGATGCTGTCCTTGATGTTTCTGATGCCATCACCAGATGCCTGGGGAAAAGCAATGTGCTCGATATTTCAAGAAAGGGCAATGCTTAATTCTAAATATTATAACTGCTAAAATAGTATAACTGGGATTTCATACACAAGCACTACCTAATCTACCTGGAGAAGGTGGGGACATATTTAACTATGTTCAAGTCAGCTTGCTGGGAAGTCCTGGAGAGCAAGGAAGGGTGTGAGATGGGGGACCTACAACTGACATGGGTGAGACTGGAGAGACCCCAGGGAGGGCAGAGCTGACCTTGAGAGAGAGAGAGAGAGAGAGAGAGAGTGTGTGTGTGTGTGTGTGTGTGTTGGGGGTGGGAGAGGATTAACTGACTTCTGTTAATGGCTGCACTTAAAGGGTCTGATACAAGGAGGACTTTCAGTGGGATGTCAATGTCAGACATGATGGCTGAACCATGGATCAGTGTGAGTGACCACGAGTAATGCCAGGTCCAGGCCCAGAGCAAAGGACGGGCAGTGAGGAGATGAAGGCCGGACTCCATCCCCAGCAGGTTATAACACGGCACTGTGCTTCTGTGCTTGGCTTCCAGACTCAGAAGAAGCAGGTTTGCGCCTGGCCACAACTCCTCCTGAGCTACCCTGGGCAACTGACTTCACTTCTCTGGGCCTTGGTTCCTCTTCCATGAACGTGGGAAAGTAAGTGTCCTACCCTATAAAGCCGGGGTGAGGATTACGTAAGATGAGGTGCCACGTGTCAGGTGTACCTGGGCACAGGTGGGTGTTGCTTTCATTAGGATAGGAGCCCCCCCCCCATTCAGCAGAGGAGACCTGCAGTCTCTGCCCCACCCCTGGGCTGAGCCTGGTGAACTTGGGAAGATCCTACTCCTGCCAGCTCCCATGGTGCCTTGGGGCCCAGGGACACAGCTACAGAAGTGGACTCTGGGAGTAGCTCAGGCAGCGCATGAAAGTCCTCTAGAGAGACTATGAGCAATGCAGATTCCAGCCCCAGTCCCCCCAGAGTTCCATTTGACTATTTGGGGTGGGCCCTTCGGGCTGCGGGAGAGGCAGCTGCGGAGCCTGGTGCACCCCAGGTCGATGGCAGGGAACTGTACTAGTTCAGAGCGTCCCAGCCCGGGCGTCCTCAGGGCTCCCCCACCAGCTGCTTCTCAGTCTTCAGCCAGCTCAGAGAAGCCACTCCAGTCCCAGTCCAGGCGCAGAATGGGGCTGCTGGCAGCCTCCTCCTTCCATGGCGTGGAGGGCCAGGCCCTCGCTCTGCTCCCACAGACCCTGCCTTGTCCCCAAGGACTTAGCTGTCTGCAGGGTGGACATTCTTCCTTGCCTCCCCACCAGGTTCCAATGCGACCAGCTGGTGACTCACAGCCCCAAGGAGAGCACTTGGCACTTCCTAGGCGGACAGTGTTTGTTGCGTTCCCAGGCCCTTAGAGGAGGCAATCAATGACAGGGTGTGATTGGGGACCACCCACCCACCCGATTATCTCCTTTGTGGATGCCTAAAATTCCACCATTAATACTTCATTCTTTTGGAGGATATTATGCCTTATCTCAGTTCCACTCTTTAAATATAAGCCCCTTGGGATATATCACATACCTGAATATGGATGAGCATGTCAAAACATTTTCCTTCCCAGCAGGAGGGATCCAAGTTCTCAGGGTCCAAGTTTAGCACTTTTTCCAGTACCCGCCTTCTAGTCACTCAATAAACAGGATTAGCCCCTACTCTGTATTGCATCCTATGTCCAGTGCAGAGATGACATGGTCTGTCCTCAAAGCACATGGCAGGTCCTCCCTAAATGTCAGTGCAACATTCCACTCTCTGCATCCCCAGCCTCTTGCACAATGCCTGGCATGTGGTAGGAGGCCACTAAATATTTGTTGAATAAAGGAATGAATGAAGCTCTACATCTACAAAACTAAGGCAGTGCCATAGCAGGGGTGTGAGCGTGAACTCTGAAGCTGACTGCCTGGGTTTACCTCCTGGCTTTGCCACTTACCAACTATGCGACCTTAGGCTAGTTTCTGCATCTTTCTCTGCCTCAGTCTCCACCTTGGTAAATGGGAATCATATGAGGATTCACTGAGTTAATCTTTATAAAGTACTTAGAACATTTCCTGGCACATAGTAAGCACGATGTAAGTGTTTGTTCAATAACTGAAACTCAACAAATATGACTGAACACACATGGAAGGTATTTGGTAATGCTCGTTGGCTGGCCTCAGGGCTGCACATGGCAGGGATGACGTTTGCTCTTCTCCATATCCTTAGAGGCTGGCATGGTGTAAACATCAGTAAATGTTGGTTTTGTTGGACTGACCTGTCCTCCTCGACCCATCTTTGAATTTCCCACCAGGAGCTGTGTGCCCAGAACGCTGGAAGCCACAGCAGGGCTGCTGCCTTTTGGCAGCCTGGGTTCTTAGAGATGCAGTCGTAAATCCAATGGCTGTCGGGTTCCCGGGTGCAGACAGAAACTGTCAATACAGAATCGATCTTTACAAGGCAGAGACTAATGTGCAGGGTGGTGAAACGTGGAGAGGAGACAAGTGGGAACAGCCCGTGCTTCTCACAACTTCCCCACAGTTCTGGGTGTGATCGGCACTTGGTAAATGCTCATTAATGGTGTCTAGCATGGTTTGGAGCAGCTATTTTCTTCTTGACCCCGCTGGGCATGCTATGATGTGTCGACTCCAAGCCTCTGCTTGGGCCGATCCTACAACTCAGAACCTCTTTTTGTATCCTGTTCTCTTTTCTAAATTCCCTCAGAAATTTAAATGCCCTAAATTCTAAATGCTCTTCAGGGTCCAGCCTTGTTTACACGGCTTTTCCCTAGATCTCTGCCTAGTGTTTGTTCCATACCTTCCCTTCCATGCCAACCACACCCAAGTCCCACCAAACTACTCACTGATCTTTTGTTCATTCATTCAACAAACATTCACTGAGAGCCTAAATAATCACTCAACAAACATTCATTTAGGTTCTACTGGGTGTTAGATGCTGCACTGGGACCCAGGGACACTACACTACAGTCTGGGGTGGGGGAGGATGCAAAGTAAACAAACAATACAACAATTGCAAGTGTGCAAAGGAGGTAGAAACTGTTATGGGAACACAGAACACGGGGACAAAGGAAACCCAAAAGACAATGAGTCACCTTTAGTTGGTAAAGTCAAATTAGTTTGTTTTCCTTGCTGTCAGCAGAATGAGAAGACTTAACAGGAAGTCAGGTTCAGTGGGAGAAAATAACTTTTATTTCTGTATATGTTTGGTACATCTCGATTGTCGTGGGTACAATTTTTTCCTGCTTTGGAAGGCTGAAGTGGGCTGGGGGCTACCCCCACCGGTGGAGGACTACCCTGAAGGCCAATCAGAGCACTGTTGTAGTTGACCCCTAGGCGATGCAGTTAGAGTCTCTGGAGGTGGGCCAGGCATCAGGGTTATTTAAAGACCCTATGCGCAGCCAAGGTTGAGAAAATTAAAAGTTTGACAGCAGGGCTCCTCAAACTTTAATGTTCATATGAATCATCTGAGGGTGGTGTTAAAATGCAGATTTTAGTCTGTAGGTCTGGGGAGGGGTCCAGAGTCTGATGTAGCTGGTTCGTGGACCACACTTTGAGTAGCAAGTTTCTAGAGATAACATGGAGAAGGTAGAATCAACAGGACTTGGAGATACCTGGATGGGGGCTGGGGTGGGCAGGGATTCCAGGAAGAGTTCCAGATTTCTTGCTTGAGCAACTGAGAGGATGTGGGGCTTTTAACAGAGCTTTGGAACCAGCTGCTGAGTGGCTGTGAGGACTGGGAAGATGAGCCCAGTCTAGGTCTCATTGAACAGGGCTGTCTATTGGCCTGGAGCTCAGAAGACAGTATGAATTTGAGAGACAGATTTGAGAGTCATCAGTACATTGCTAAATTGGCTTGCATTTACTGAGTGCTAACTATACATTGGGCTGTAGTGTAAGCATTTTACATATATTAACTCACTTAAAGACCACAGTGACCCTACAAAGTAAGTAGTATTATTAATCCCACTTTACGGATGGGGAAACTGAGACACAGAGCGATTAAGGAATTTTCCCCTGGTTGCACATCAAGCAACTGGCTTAGCTTGGATTTGAAACCAGGGGTTTGTTCCCAGAGTGCGTGTGCTGACCAATGTGCTACGTCCCACAGGAATGGAAGGGGTTTGTCCAGGGAGCCAGTGTCCACAGAAGAAAGGATGTTCTAGGTGTTCCAAGGAATTCCAATCCCTAAACGTTACTTTGTATGAGACACTAATGAGGTCCTGAGGATACAATGCAGCCGTAGAACTCTTGGTTGCAAGTGACAGGAGACCAACTCAAACTCCCTTAAACAGAAAATGGAGTTTATTGGCTTAAGCAACTGAAAAGTCAAAGGACAGATCCTAATCACTGGCATGCTTGGATCCAGGTGCTTAAATGATGTCCAGCACTTGCTCCATCCCTCGGCTCTTCTTTCCTGTGTCAGTCATGCACAGGCAGCCTCTCTCCAGGTGTGATGGCCTCAACAGCTCCAGGCTCATATCCTACCCGTTTAGCAACCCTGATAGAAACAGCCAGATTCTCTCCTAATTATCCATGCAAAGCCCTGAGACTGATGCTCGTTGGCTCTGATTGGCCCAGCATAGGTCACGTGGCAACTTCTGACCTAATCCCTGTGGCCGGGAGGATGTGGCACTCTCATTGGTCAGGCAAAGGTCATGTGCTCATGGTGCCCCTTCTTGTGCTTTCCCCACAAGCTCAGAGTCTTTATCAGATACCTCTTCCTCCCTGGTTCAGATCCTCTTGTCCTCACAGTCCTAAGGCAGTGTCCCATGCCACCTTTCCATGGGCCCAATAGGCTTCTCACAAGTGCAGCTTCCTGCTGACCACGGGGCTTCCCTTTCCCAGGCTTTCGAGCTATGCCCACGTGTGCATAGCTCAAAAGCCTGGGGAGGTTGATGCTCTGTGTACTAAGCTTTGACCAATGGGAGATGGGAACTGGTGCGTATGTGTTTTCCTTTTTCTCCACCACTCAACCCCAAGGGACATCCCAAGACGTGGTTTATAGTTTCCCAAGGTGCAGGTCACAGATCTAGCCACCATGACTCTTGCCTGTGCCAGCTTGATCACACATCCTCCTGCAGCACTACCCCTCCCGGCTCCCCTTGTCCTTCACATCTGCACCCTGGGATGATCCCAGCTCCTAATATGGTGATGGCACATGAGCCCTCTGCCTCAGGCTCTGCGTTCAGAGGAACCCGGGCTAGGACAGAATCGGTTCCTCCAGAACTCCCATTTCTCTTGGGCCTTATTTTCTCCTGTAGTTAAATTAAGTTCCCAGTAACATTATGGTTAGTACTTTATATCTGCTTTCTCCAACTCACCAAGCTATAAGTAGTTGAAGTCATACGAATTGGGCACTTGATAGTACTTAAAGAAATGCTTCCTAAAGTGAGGGGCCTGGACCCCGAATAGTGCAGGAGGTGATTTAGTGTGCTATATGAATGGACACTTAATATCAGTATAGGAAGGATACTATTCCTTTTTCTGCCCAACTTTATTGAGGTATATTTGAAGTACAATAACCTGCACATATTTACAGTGTACGGTTTGATCAGTTTTAAGAATCATGAAGTCATTATCATAACTGGAGTAGTAAACATTTCCGTCACTCTCAAAGCCACTAATTTGCATTCCATTGCTATAAATTAGTTTGAGTTTCCTAGAATTTTATATAACTAGAATCACATAGTGTGTATTCTTTCTGTCTGGCTTCTTTCACTCAGTGCAATTATTTCAAGATTCGTCCATGTTGTTGTGTGTATTACACACACTGAGTAGTAGTCTCTTATATGGGCACATATTTCCTTTTCTCTTGGGCAAGTACGTAGGAATGGAGTGGCTGTGTCATATGGTAGGCATATGTTTAACTAATTGAGAAACTGCCAAGCTATTTTCCAAAGTGGTTATACCATTGTACATTCCCAGCAACAGTGTATGAGAGTTCCATTTAAACTATGATTGGTATGGTCAGTCTTTTTAATTTTAGCCCTTCTAACCAGTATGAATGGTATTGCATCATGGTTTTAATTGCTGTTTCCTAATGATTAGCTATTTTGAACATTTTTCATGTCCTTACTTGCTATCCATATATTTTCTCTGGTGAGGTGTCTGTTCCAATCTTTTGCCCATTTTTTTGGTTAGGTTTTTTGCTTTCTTATTATTTTTGAGAGTTCTTTATGTATTCCAGATACAAGTCTCTTAACAAATACGTGATTTGCAAATAGTTTCTCTCAGTCTGTGACTTATCTTTTTATTTTCTTAGTAGAGTCTTTCAAAGAGCAAAAGTTATTAATTTTTGTGAAGTCCAATTTATCCATTTATTTCTTTTACATGTAACCCTTTTGGTGCTGAATCCAAGAAATCTTTGCTTGACCCAAGATCACAAAGATTTCCTCCTATGTTTCTTCTAGAACTTTTATATTTTTATGTTTTATATATAAGTATATGATGCATTTTGATTTCATTTTTATATATAGTGCAAGATACAGTTCATAGGGGAAAGTTTCAGTCTTTCACCCTAAAATATGCTGTTGGATCTAGATTTTTCATAGAGGACCTTTACCAGTTGGAGGACCTTCATGGTTTCATGGTTCTTTGTATGCTGAATAAGTTTGGATTGTACTCTGGACATTGTGACTGTTATATTGTGAAGATTCTGGATCATTATTGTCTTCTGGAAAACACTGAGGTTTTTCTTTGAGCAACAAACAACCTGGCTGGGTTCAGACTCTAACTTCTGAGTGGCTTCTGTGGGTGATGGTTGAAATTCGAGTTCAGTTTTCTGAGCCTTTGCCATGTTGGTTGGATCTGTCTGGTGCACACCCAGTTCTAGGTTAGGCCACAACGGGTCTGGATGGTTCAGATCTCAGTTCAGTTCCTTAAGCCCTGCTCTGATTTGAGCTGTATATCAACCCTTAGGCAAAAATCAACCTCCTTATCTGGGAGATGAGGCATTCGGAGCCCAAAGCCCCGTAGGTGCTCAGGGGCAAAGACCACAGTGGGGGGCTCCGTCCTCACCAGCTGTGAGGGCTGAGGGAGGCCTCACTCAGTGGTGCTGGAGGTGGGAGGCTGCCCGAGCATCTTTGCTCCATAGCAGAGACACGAGGCCAAGAGCTGACCTCTCCAGCCACACCCTTGCTTGGGCCGAGGTCTCCAAGCGCCTGGCCTGCCTCGGGCTCTTTTCTTTGGGGGGTCCGCCCCCACCCCCCACCCAGATTACAAACACTCTGACTCAGATGGCTTGTCCTCATTCTTCCATCTACAGCCCTAGGGCATGTGGTGGAGTTGGAGTGGGGGGGGAGAAGTCCAAAGAAGGGGTGATCCCACCTCTCTTGGCATCTCTGGGGCTCACTGCAGAGTCCCAGCTGCTGATGTCAGGAAATAGTAATAACAACTCACACTTATGGAGTGCTTGCTGTGCGCCAGGCATTGTGCAGAGTTCGTTACATAAGGTCTCCACGACTCCATGAGGCAGGGGCTGAAATGACACCCATTTCACAGATGAGGAAAGCGAGGCTCTGAAAGGTGAAGTCCCTTGCCCAAGGTCACAAACAGCTGGCAAGTGGTAGGGCTTCTGAGAGGGGGACCTCAGAGCTGGGTCCATCTCTCTGTAACCTGGGCTGCTCCAGCAACTGAACCAGCTCTCAAATGCCAAACTGTACACCCTTGAAACCTCCTGCCCTCCGAATGCCACCTGCAGGTGCAAGAGCCCTTCCATGGGATTCCCAGAGGAATGAGCCACTCCCAACCCCTACCCAAAAGAGAAGAGCAGATTCCCAGGTGTCCTCAAGCTAAGCAGGCCCCAGGCTCCAACCGGAAATTAACTCAAAGGGAGAAAGGAGCTGTCTCTGGGCACAGAGAAATGAGCTGATTGTTTTCTGTTCTTCATTAAGTAACAAAGGGAAAACCAACTGTGCATGGTGTGCGAGCTTCCCCACCGGCACCACCCTGGACTCCTGGAACATCTTTATCCACTTACCCGGGGATTCAGGAAATTCTCTTGCAAGCCAGTTTTATTGGAGATTTTGGAAGCAAAGCTCATAGCCTCCCAATCAATAACAGATGAACAATGCTCATATAGCATTTTTTGGGGAGGACGTTTAGCCCAGGCTTGTCCCATCTGAAGGGCCTGGCCTTGGACATCCCCATTTGATCAGACATTGCTGGGAAATGAAGTTCAGGAAAATTCTAGAAACTGGAGTCATTGGCACAGGGGGTGCGACGGGAAAGGGTGTCCTGCTCTGAGCCAGGCCCAGGGAAGACCCGTGTCTTGCAAAGGTTGGGGTCTGGCCCACAAAGCTTCCCCTTGCCTCTTCTCTCTCCCCTGCCTCCTCCCTGGCTTGTCTTCCATATGTGCTCAGCACGGGTATTGAATCTGCAGCCCATAAAGAATCAATCAAATCCAGTTTGTGGCTGAGCCAGAGGCCGCGGCGCCAAAGCGCTGATGGAGGAAGGGTGGGCAGCTGGGGTGCCGGCACGCCCGGCTGTGCAGAAGCGATTTCTGCTGAAACCTCCCCACCCACCCTCCACCCACAGATACATGGAGCTGGAGAAGATGGTCCAAGAACAGGAACCAGGACCATCTCATCTAGCAGGCGTATTCAACAGTTCTGTCAACATCACAACATCAAGAGAGAAAAGAAAAACCAAGAAAAACTGTATACATTTTGGGACCACGCAATGCATCGTGGCTTTTCCCTTGTGCCATCTTGGAGATTCCATCACTCCCATGGCCAGTTCATCTGTGCCCTGCCCACCCCTCTGCCAACAAAACCTACTAAATTCTTTGGCCCTGCCACAGTCGTGCCTATTCTCTGGCAGATATTCGTTGAGTGCCAACTAAGTGCAGGGCCCTGGGCCGACGTACACCCTGGAGGCAAGAGGCAGGCCAGCAATAGCACCCGACAGTGGAAGATATGTACCAAGGGCTCTGGGAAAGCTTCTGTCTGCAGAGAGGAAGCCCCTCTGCAGCAGGGTGGAACTAGACCAGGTCCATGAGGCAAAGTTCCGGTTCAAGCCTGGCTCTGCCAGTGGATCACTATGTGATTTTGGGCCAACCCGTGTGTCCCCCTGGACCTCAGTTTTCCCACCTATAAAATGAGATGGTGGATAGGTGAATGTTTCTCTAAGTGTGGTCTGTAGACCACTTGCTTCACAATCATCTCAGGGGGCACTTGGTGAAAATGCAGATTCCTGGGCCCCATGGTAGACCTCTCGCAAAGTCCTCAGGAGGCAGGCAGGGGAATCGGCATTTGTAAAACACCTGTCTTGGGGATTCCAATATCCCAAAGTTTGAGCAAGATTGCTGCTTGGAAACCTGTCAGCTTGGATTCTGCTCTGAAGGAAGGAGATTGCTGGGGAGGAATCGGCATTTGTAAAACACCTGTCTTGGGGATTCCAATATCCCAAAGTTTGAGCAAGATCGCTGCTTGGAAACTGTCAGCTTGGATTCTGCTCTGAAGGAAGGAGATTGCTGGGGATTCAGGTGGTCAGGGAGAAGGTGGATACAAGCTGGGCCTGAGAGCGTAATAACAGGAACAATAATCAAGCTATTGCCTATCAAATGGCTTTCAAGTACCAGGCTCTGTGCTAAGTGTTTTTGTGCATTATCATGTCTAACCATCATGACAGCTCTATAAGGTATGACCTCTTATCCTCATTTCACAGATGAGGAAACTTGAGCTCATCCAAAGGTTAAGTGAATTGCCTAAGATGTGCAGATGCCTTCTGAGACAGACTGCAAAATCCTCCCTAACAAAATAGTGCAGGCTATTCAGGGTCCTTTGAAACCTGCAATGAAAAAGGAGGCCCTTCAGGAACAGAAGGCGCCAGCATCTGACGCTCAGAGGACAATGATGGATTGTCTCCTAGAATACTTCTTTCACGCATCCGTCACTCACTCATTTGTTTTCTCGCTCCTTCATTAATTAATTAAGGTACTTATTCACTTACTAATCCATTTGTTTGATCACTCACTCTGTCTACAGCAGACTTTATTTCTGGGCTATACTGGTTAGGACTCTTTCACTACAAGTGGCAGAAACACAACTCAGATTGTCCCAAGCAGAAAAAGACTTTATTGATACTTTCATCTGAAATGTCCAAAGGGGAAAACGTGTACAGCTTCAGTCATGACTGGGTCCAGGTGCTCAGACGTTATTGTTGGAAAGCTCTACCTACCCCATTTGCACTGCTTTTCTCTGTGTTGGCTTCACTCTCAGGCAGGTTTTTTGTTTGTTTGTTTTCTCTCTTCTTTTGCTTCTAATGTTGCTCACCAGCAGCTGCACGTCTGTGTCCTATAGGTTTAGCCACCCAGCCAAAAGAAGATGCTTCATTCTCAAGAGTGCCAGCAAAAATCCCAGAGAGGCCTCTCATTGGGCCACATGCTCATCCTGAACCAATCCCTGTCGGTGGAGGAGTCAGGGCTTTGATTGGCCAGGCTTGATTCTGGGGTTGACCCCAACACATTACATAGACTGAACATGGAGGAGGGGAAGTTTCCCCAAGGACACTTGCCGTGTGACTGCTAGATGAGAAAATGGAAGCTTGGTGGGCAAAAATTAAAGAGTATCTTCTACATAGGGGTAAGAGGTTTGCATTGTACCAGGCTCCTCCCAGCTAGTTCCAACTGGACTCCAGGTGCATCTCTGTAATTTCTTCTCGGTTTCATGATGAAGTTGGGGGAATGGCCCCTTCTGGTTTGGAAATGCCAGGCCATGATGTTCCTCTGTGGCTGAGACAATGATAAGACAGCTACCAGTTCCTAGGCATTCATTATATGCCTGGCTAAATGCTTTATAGACAGGGTCCCTTTAATCTTGTCAGCAGTCTTGCCTCTGAAGTGGGCAGGGGGGGAGTGTTATTCCCATTTTACACTTGAAGATCTTGAGTATCAGAAAAGTGACGGATTTTAAGCTACGGTTATAGCTGCCAATTGACAGAGCTTGGTTTCAACCCAAGTCTATGTGACACTAGAGTCCACGCTGCCTGTCTCTGCTCTGGTGAAGGTGAATTCCTGCCCACAGGTGACATTTGGTTCTGTTTGGGGTAAGGGAGTTGGGGGAGGGCAGGGTGTCCAATTTAGAAATATTCAGAAAGAAATGCAAACAGTTGATGAAGGTGCACCCCTGAGGCCACCCCCAGCTGAACAAGGTCCTGATTTCTGTTGTACTGGCCAGGCCACATGGCTGCAGGTTTTGTCGGGGCAGGCTGCATGGGGACAGGCCTGCAGGGAGCAGGGCTTTGGCAGGGCACACCCTCCAGGACGTGTCTCAAGCTTCCTGGGTTGTAGGGTAACCGAGGTCACCAGACAGCCAGGGAGGGGTGGGAACCAAATGTTTGCAGAGTATTCTATGTTCCCAGAACCGTGCTGGGGTAAGCAGGATACCAGGAATCATGACTGTCAAATCATCGTGGGCAGAGATTCCTAGGATGTTAGTGCACCAAGCGGTCCCCAGAGGGCAAATCGTTCAGGGCTTGCAAACTCATGGCTGTCAGGGCCAGGCAGGCGACATTCATGAGTATAGCGGGAGGGGCTTGAGGCCTGGTGTGAATGGGGAGTCTCGGGGAATGGGAAGGCATGGGCCCCTCTCTAAAGGAGGCAGCCACCGCTCGCATCTGCCCTGTGGAAATGTGGGCCTGTGCTGCCTCATCTTCTGATTTTTCTGTGAGAACCTAGAAATCTGGATTTTTAGGTGACTGCCTCCAGTCTTTAAAAATAGGTTTGAATTTTAAAAGGACACCGTGTGGGCTATGCCAACACATCTGCAGGTTTTGTGATTTCACTTCATTCTACCATTGGGGAAATAGAGGCCCAGAGAGGGGAGATAACGTGTCCAAGATCACACAGCCAGAACAAGAACCAGATCTTCTGGCTTCCAAGCCTGTGGCCACTGAGTCCCTTACTGAGTCCAGCCCTTGGCAGGTTACACAGCACTTTTGCACACAGAATCTCAGTTAATCTTCACCTCAACCCCTGGAGGAGTCAGCGTGGGGACAGTCACCTCCAGCTTACAGATGAGGAAGCCGAGGCTCAGAAGAGCTGAGCTTGGTGCCCAGACCCCACGCTAGTGAAAGGAATGCAGACATCTGGCTCCTAGCACGGAGTCTGCCCTCCTGGCTGGCGTTAAATCTTGCGGTCTGGGTTTCAGCCTGAGTCAGGCCTTCCAGGAGCCTGCAGCCTATCAGGAGAGAGAGGATATGGTTAAGAGACAAGACTCAATTAAATATGCTCAATGGAGCACAAAAGTGTGAGACAGACGATGAGGAGGAAATAATGGCAGCAGCTGACTTGGGTCAGACCCAGGGCTCGATGTTTTACATAAGTTACTACACAGCTACCCCCGGGACAGAGGGACTACTATTTTACTGATGAAGAAACTAAGGCACAGAGAGGTTAAGAAACTCATCCGACATCAAACCTAGGAGGTGAGAGAGCTGGAATTTGCATCCAAATGGTCTGGATGCAGAGAGCTCATGCTCTGGAAATATTACTGGAAGTGGGCAGTTGGTTGGCACCATCAGGGAGGGTGCATAGGGGCACCCTGGGGTGCCCTGGAATTCAGGGCATTCCAGGAAGGCAGATCAGCATGAGCAAATGCGTGGAGGCAGGAATCTGCAGGTTGATTAAATAGCAGTGAGGAACCCAGCCAGTCAAGCATGGCAGAGCTAGAACAGTGCTCAGACAGAGACCATGCTACCTGGGCCCTTCGTGTCAAGAGGACACCAATGTCCTGGGAGGTTGAGGTCCAAAGCCAAACAGCAACTTGATGGAAGAACCAGGGCCAGAAACCAAGTATCTTATCTCCCAACTGCTTTGCCTGCTGCCTCAAGCTTCGTTCACACAGTGCCCTGCTGTGTTTGAATTTTCATTATGGGACTTTTCAAGGTGGGACAAACCTTCCCAAAATGAAGTAGCTTAAATCAACAGTTTTATGATCTCTCGTGTGTCCGTGGGTTGACTGGGCCCACCTGGTGGCTTTTCTGTTCCACATGGTGCTGGCTGGGGTTGCACTTATCTGGGGGTTCAGCTGGGCTGGAAAATCCAAGATGGCGCACTCACATGGCAGGTGGCTGATGCCGGCAGAAGGCTGGGACTGAGATGAAGTTGTCAGAGTGCCTATCTGTGGCCTTCCCATGTGGCGTGGGCTTCTCACAGCATGGCAGTTGGATTCTGAGAGTGCATCCCCAGAGTGAACATTCTAAGAGATGCAGGTGAAAGCTTCAAGGTTCCTCCTGACCTAGCCTCGGATGTGACACATGTCACTTGTGCAGCATTCCATTCAAAAACAGGTTGCAAGCCAACTCAGATTCAAGGGGAGGGGACTACATGGGGTGTGGATACTGGGAAGGGTAGTTCATCTTTGGAGACCAGCTACTGCACTATCATCCAGACAACCCATTTGTTTCTCCATCCTAGTTTCAAGAACTTTCCTCAATTTCCTCTCTGTTGACAGTGATTTGGTCCAGCTCATCTAGGTGCTTTCAGGGCACTAATGTCTAGTACAGTGCCTGATATAGGGTAGGTACTTAATAAATATTTGCTGAAGGGAGGAAGAAGAAAAAAGGAGAGAGGGAGGGAAGGAAGGGATGGAAGGGAAAATGAAGGAAGAAAGGGAGGGAGGGAGGAAGGGTTTTTTGCAAAAGCCAGGGTCATGATATAGGCTTCTCCCTGAACCTCCAACACACCAAGCTCCTGCCCACTTTAGGCCTTTGACTGGCTGCTTGTTCTCTGTGCCTGAATAGTCTTCCTCTCAAGTTTTCCTGGCCAGGTCCCTCTTGTCATCTGGGTCTCAGCTCAAAAGTCACCTCCTCAGAGAGGTCCCCTGTAGCCCCCCATTGTTTCCACCACCACTAGCTACTATTTTAACTATCTGAAATTAGTTTGTTCATTTATTTTTGTAAATGTTCATTATCTGTCTCTCTGTCTCCCTCCTTTTATACCAGGGTCTCTCAGCCTGGGCACTATTGACACTTTGGGCTGGATAATTCTTTGTTGAGGGGGAGGGCATTCTGTGCATTATAGAATGTTTAGCAACATTCGTGGTCCCTACCCACTAGATGCTGCTAGCACCCTCTGCCACATTCTGACATTGCCAAATATCCAGGGGTGGGATGTGTGTGTGCCTGTGTGCACACGTGCAAAATTTGGCCTGGTTGAGAACCTCTATTCTAGACCATCAGGCCTCACACTTCAGCGTGCATCAGAATCACCTGGAAGACTTGTTAAAACACAGACTGCTGGGCTGCACCCCAGAGTTCTGATTTAGCAGGTCTGGGGTAGGACCAAAAATTTGCGTTTCAAATGAGTTCCCAGGTGTTGTCGATCCTGCTGGTCCAAGGATGACACTTTGAGAAGATGGTCTACTGTGTGTCCCAAGTGCCTGGAACAGTGTGGCCATATGTGGTTGGCACTCATAAATACTTCTTAAATAAATCATCTTAAAATCTCAGCAGTAAGGCCAATCCTGGGTGTCAGTGAGAAATTATCTGGTAGGGAAAGATGAAATTTGGTGTACTTGGGGAGGGAGTGCGAGACAGAGTACTTAAAACTCTTCATGGCTCTGATGTTTTAGGAGGCCTCTTCTCACTGCCCAGAGTGGGGACCAGGATGTCTAACAGGATTTCGGAAGACATTCTGCAAGTTCACGTTCCAGTTGACTTTGACCCAGGTGTGCTTTATGGCTTGGCTACTCATCTTGGATTTCTCCTGCGGTTCTCCGCAATCTGTTTCTCCTCTTGGAGGGATTATTTGCATGGGGAGAGCTGAGAGCAGGATCACCCTGAGGGGTACTCCCTTCACTTTGGGTCCCTGACCTTTCTGAGGACTGAGGACTGGGAACTTGCCTCTGTCCCTTGCCTCACGGCTGGAGGAGACAGCAGGCGGATGGCTGTCATCAGCAAGTTTTCAGTCTTGAGTTTCCTGGGAAGGTAATGGGTCCTCTGGGTGTAAGGTGGCTTCATGCAGCCATAATCCTACTAATAATGATAATGCCATTTATGGAGCTTACCAGGACCAGGCAGAGTGAAGGTGTGGCACACATGACCTCATTTGTACCTCACTGTGGCTCCGTGAGGCAGGTGCATGTTATTATCGCTGTTTTACAGACGAGGAAACTGAGGCTCCAAGAGGCAGACTCACTTGCCTAAATTTACACAAACTAGTAGAAGAGGTGAAACTGGATAAAAGCCTAGGTCTTTTTGATTAGAGACTTTTTCTTCACTTCTGCACCTATCAGATTGCTTTGGTAGATGCTAAAATACGTCCTATGGGAGGGAATAAAGGGCTTGGTGGCCAGGCTGGCCTGTCTGCTGCTCCTAGATGCCACAAGGGTGCTCAGGCCTCAGGGCCTTTGCACTTGCTGTTCCATGTGCCTAGAATGCTCTTCTCCCAGGTGCCTGCCCAGTGGGCTTCCCCGCTTCCTCTAGGTCTTAGATCAAATAGCATCTTCTCAATTAGGGTGTCCTCACCTCCAAACTTAAAATTGCAAACCACCCCCAAATCCAACACTCACCATCCTTCCTGCCTGCTTTACGCTCCTCTGCAGCGCTGCTTCTGTCTGACATACTCTATGTTTCATTTATTATACTATTGTCAGTCTCTCCCACTGTGGGATGTCAACCTCATGGGGACAGGAAGCCTGGGCTTGTTTTGTTCATGGCTGTATCCCCAACACCTGGGAGAGTTCCTGGTGACTATTAGGAACTCTGAGTATTTGTGGAAGGAAGGAAAGGAGACTATGGAAATTCTCAGTAAAAAGTCAACAAATTTTTCGAACTGCAGGACTTCTCAGAGCCTTCATGATGCTAATATGTGCTGTAAATTTTAAGAGATATAACCTTTGTCATTTCTCACACTTATCAATGCCAGAGCACTTTCTGGTAGAGCTGCAGTTAAGCGCAAGTGTCCCAAGCACGCTCTTCACTCCCCTGTGCTCTCCAATCTCTCCTCACCCTGCCCGGCCTCCTGCGTAAAGTGCACCCCTAGATATCCAGGCGTGTGGATGCCACCTGCATAGCCGTTTGGTGGCTGCACTGGAGGTCCGCCTGTGTGACAACACTGGTCTGCTTGTGGCGATGCGTGTTGCCTTTGAATGGACTGATTGTCAAAAGCAGAGAAAGACCAGCTCACCTTTGAAAGAGGCCACCTGCCAGGCAAAAACAGGGTGGCCTGAACTGGGGACAAACAAAACAAGGCAGACAATGAATCCATTGGAAGCAGCTGGGAGCCGCAGAGGCTGTGAGAACTTGGCTTTACTGTGCTAGAAGGACAACAGGCAGCCAGGTCACACTGGGACAGCAGTTTCCACATCTTTTTATCTGCGATCAGAGTCAACAGCCCCAGGGGCCGAAGGACTTGGGACTCTGGAAGTCAAGGATGGTCTCACTTATCAGCCCTTTGAATTCCCGCTGACCAGCCTGGACAACCTTGGAGTCTCTGTGCTTTCCTCTTACCTGCAAAGCCTCCTTTCTGTGGGGCCCCATCACTTAAAGAGGAATGGTCAAGGGTACACATTTTGGAATCAACAGGCCTTGGTTTATTTATTTATTTTAAAAATTTATTTATTTATTAATATTATTACATTTTTAATTCTAAGATGTTGTGGAGCAGTTGGCGGAGAGGGGGAGAGGGGGAGGGGGGGAGGGGGAGGGTAATAGGGTGAGAGAAGGTTAAAGGGGGGGACACGGTTGAGGCCCATGGCACCCCCCTCATTCTGGCAGGGGAGACCGGGGGGCTTCCATCAGCAGCTCGGTCATTGCTGGGCTGGTTGTGGATGTCAGGGGGGCGTGGCTGAAGCTCTTGGCCCCCCACCAGCCGGGCTCAGGAGACCAGTGCATTTCTGGTGGTGGCTCAGTGGTCATCGCTGGGCTTAGTGCGGATGTTGGGGGGGTGTGGCTAAGGCCCTTGGCCCCCCATCACCCCAGCTTGGGAGCCTGGGTTGCTTCCTGCAGCAGCGTGGTGGTCATCGCTGGGCTGGTGGCAGAGGCCTTAAATCCTGGCTCAGGTGGTGACTGCCAAATGACCTCAGGCAAGTCACCTCACCACTCAGAGCCTCGGTCTCCTCTTCTATGAAATGCAGCAATCATACTTGACTATTTGCTCCCTCCTCTTCCTCCTATAGTCAGTCAGACTCATTCGTTCGTTCATTCACTCATTCATTCATTTGCTCCTTCTACACATACCATTCTGGGCTCTTCTGACCCACAGTGATCATCCTTGAACTCCAACATCCCACAGCACTGACCCTCCCAAGCATGGTCCAGAGGAAGGAGCGCTAAGCTAGGCACGTGGGTGCTGGTTTCCAGTGCCACCTGTCCTGTGCTGCCAGGATCCTTCTGTGTCCCTCACAGTGGTGTTGGGGGGCAATATTTTCCTTTTTTGAATAACATTTTGTTTCCTCTGATTTTTGAAGAAATAAGAAAATAAAAACCTGAAGAGATGCATTTCCAACATTTTGTGTATATCCTACCAGTTTATACGTGAGTGTATGTACATGTATATAATGTATATGTTGCAGTTTGTCCAATGCTTACAATGTGCCGGGCTTTGCACTAAGAAAATTAAATGCATCATATACTTTAATATTTCTGATGACCTTTTAATGTGTGTAATATGATCATGCCCCTTTTCTAGATGGGGAAGCCATGGCTCAGAGAGGTTAAGCACTTGCCTAGGGTCACACAGCCACTAAGTGGTAGAGGTTTCCACAGGCAGCCAGGGCAGGTGGGGCAGTTACTTGGGTGGGAAGAGAGGGCAGGAAAGTTTCATAGACAAGGTGACTTGAGCCTGGAGTCTAAAGCATGTAGAGAGGTGGGCGGGTAAGGACTGGCCTCATTAAATGAGGTGTTTTCCTTGCACAAAGTGAAGAACAGCAGATAAGCAGAAAGAAGAGAATAAAAATGAACTCCACACCCACCAACCATCCAGAAATAATCAGAGATAAAATGCCGGTGAACTTGTTTACTCCAGCTCCATTTAATTCTAGAATCCACGCCTCTCATTTCCTCGCTATGACGCCTCTTCTAGAAGTGCTTTCCAACAGGCTTTCTTTACTGAAGACACCATGGTCATTTCCACATGCAATTAAGTATGCTTTGGGAAGAAAATGATTGGAAGAAAGTCCATGGTATTCTGACTATGGGGATCCCCCAGTTTTGATATTTTAGTTGTAGCTATATTTTAGCTGTTATAAATGACTCTGGACAACCATTCTTGTAGATAAATCTTTTCTCACATACTCCATTATTTACCAAAAATTCCTGAGAGATATTTTTCTGTCAAAGGGTGTACGAAATATTGAGCGTTTGCTGCCCATTGCCAGGATAGCCTAGGAGGGAGGCTTTTTGTCCGGGCATCCAAACCTCTCAACTCCTGCCCACTTCAGGGGGTGGCAGCTGGGAATTTGGAGGTATCACTAAGATTCTAGCAGTGTTTGGCTCATGTAACTGTCCTGAGGCCTTTTTCTCCACAACCCCAGCAGAATGTGGATATTTTGTCTATAGTATTGAATTTTTTTAAAGGAAAAGAAAGGTATGGTATTAGCGAGTGCAAAGAGCCCCAGAGTAGGCTACACCCCATCACTTCCTGAGCATCATGGTGAATCAGATAAAACCTGCCCAAGTCAGGAGACCTGAAATCTTCTAATCTGCCATGGATTCTACAGGACCTTGTAAAAGTCACTTCACTTGTTTCCTCCTTTTCAAAATGAGGGGTTTGGATAAGACCACTGAGGAACCTTCCAGATCTAAAATGAGTTCATGGGCCGGCCCGGTGGCGCACTGGAGAGTGCGCCGCTTGAGAGTGCAGCGGCGCTCCTGCTGAGGGTTTGGATCCCATGTGGAGACCGGTTCCCGCTCACTGGCTGAGCGTGGCGCGGGTGCAACACAGAGGGTTACGATCCCGTTGCCGGTCCCCGGTACGGGCACGACACCGAGGGTTGCGATCCCGTTACCAGTCAGTAAAAAAGACAAAAAGGAAAAAAAAAATAATAATAAAATAAAATAAAATGCTATGGTTCGCCCAGCCCCTTGATTTGCAGATGTTTATCTACTACGATAATGGGAATGACTACTTTTAAAATTTTTGAACTTGAGGCCCACCATGGAAAGTATCTCACTGAACACCACACTGCAAATTCATAACAGCAGCGTCAGGGCCAGACCCCAGGTGTCTGGTTTCCCAGCCTCGTAGTCTCCTCTCTGCCACCCAGATTCTGAAGAGCAAGTGCACATATCTCTGTGGAAGGGTGTGTTTGTGTGTGTGCATGCCGTGTTTGTATGTGAACACCCATCTGTGGGCCTGTATTTCTGAGTGTATACACACCAGTTCTGTGCACACACATATCTTTGTATACACGTATGTATGTGTGCACATTTTCTGCATGCACACACCTGTGTGTATACACATCTACTGTGTATACATGCTGGTGTGCATGTACATGTCTGAGTGTGTACACGGGTCTCTGCATGTGTATATGTATGCATGCACATCACTGTGCTCACGCCCAGCACTGGTGTACTCCCATCTGTGAGTGTGTACGTGTTTCTGTGCACATGTGCTTCTGTGAGAGTCTTATGCAATGTGATGTTGCCTCCTGGGGTGGCAGTAAACGCTCCCTTTGAACACGTGGGGTATCAGGCTATCCTTCAGTGGCAGGCAAATCAGAGGTTTTCATCCGGACAAGGTGTCTTCCGCCCTAGGGGTGCTGCTTGGGCAGCCCTCCTCAGCCGTGGACCCACCCCCTCTCTCTTCCTTCAGCCAGGCAGTCACTCTGAGAGTCACTTCACAAACACACATAGATGCTCACCACTGGCCAAGCTTCATGCTGGGGTGCTGCAGAGACCGAGACCAGCAAGGCAGCCATGAGGTAAAGGTGCCTATCCTTTGGGATAGGACACAGTTCATGCCAGGGGAAGAGGTGATCCACCGTAAGTGTCCTAAAACATTGAGGGGCTGCAGCGGACATAAGAACATGGCTCTGCAGGACCTGCAGGTGGGCGGGGGTGCAGGGAGCAGAGCTGAGTGTGCAGAGGGGGTGAGGTGACTTGACCTGGAGTCTGTCTGAAGCATGTGGAGAGGTGGGGGGTAAGCACAGCCCCACACAGTGAGGCACGCTCACTGTACAAAACAAAGAAAAGCAGACAGGCGGAAGGAAGGAGTTAAAATGTTGGTGATGTTCCCTTTGGGAGTATGTGTGCATGTGTATTTTTACTAATCAAATTGGGGATCTTTATTATTTGGCAGCTTGCTTTGACGTTCTCTCCATAGAATGTGTTGTGAACGTTTCCCATGCTGTAACATTGGAGGTTCTGAGCATGAGCACTGAGGTCCTGGGTCAAAATCTGCCCCCCTACTTGTATCAGGTAGTCACCACCCTCTCTAAGCCTCGCTTTCTGCATCTGTACAAGGAAAGAAAGCAGGGCCTCCCTCATGGGGCAGTTGTGAGGACTAGAGGAGCTGATGTGTACGGGTGGAGCACCCAGCACAATCCTTCCCATCTTAGGAGCCTGCTACTCTCCGCTACCATCGTTGATGGCTGCACACTACTCCAGCGTGTGGATTTGCCCCCATTTGTTCAATGAATCCCTTATTGCTGGGTATTTAAGAGGTTCCCAGCTTTTTGCTGCTGCTGTAAAACCACAACTCCTTGCTCTGATCACTGAAAGAACAGTAAGCATCCTGCATGTCGGTGGGCCAAGGGAACAGCAAGAAACAGCTTCATGGTGGTCTGAGGTTCAACTGGAACCTTTGAAACAGCCGGCCAGGTGCAGATAGGATCTTTTGCTTGGGAAAATTAGCCTCTTCTGCTGTACCATGCTGAAAGAGTGTCTGTCTTCTTCCCCACCTTCAATTACGTTGAAAAGGCTCCTTCTATTGCTTTAGCCTCAAGAGACACCAGGCTTCTGGAAGGAACTGGCAATGAAAGTAACCTTGACAATGACATCTCCCATTGATCGAGTGCTTTCTGCCTACAAATTCACTGATTCCTTTTAACAGCTAGTCCCCAATCACAGAGGGGACAAACAACCCACTCAAGGCATGCACAGCCAGCAAACCCCATGTGCCCCTGACCCTGAGCTTGAGTTAGCGACCACTCCCTGGGCTGCCTGCTGCAGTCACAAGGGCCCAACTCCCTCCCCTGCCCCACCCAGGCCCCGCTGGGTGTGGGGAGCTGAGATAGTGGGAGAGATGCTGCGTGAGGACTCGGCTGATAGGGCCCAGGGTGAGGTCAGTGCTGGGAGGTCCCATGGAAGAAGTGAGTATTTGGGAGGCATTGGCAAGAGGGCAGGGGGCTCGTTGCTGATGTTGGAAGCTGGGAGGAGGCCAACACCGGGGCTGATGATATAAATGTCCTGAACACTAGCGAGAATCTGGCCTGGGTGTGGGAGCTAGGAGAGGCCTGTGTTCTTGGGACCAGATGGCCACATATCTGCAGCAACATTAGCACTGGTGACAATGACAACATGCTGAGTGCCTGCTCAGGCCAGGCACTGTACATAGTTCTCATTTAGTTTTTCCTTCTTTCCTATGGGCAAGTATTCTTGTCTGTGTTTTTCAGATGCAACAACAGGCTCAGAGAGGTGAAGTGACCTGCTTGTACAGGGCCACACAGCTTGTACATGACAGAGCCGGGTTCACCTGCAGGTCTGCTGAACCCCAAGCAAACTTCTCATTGGGAATTGATTCAGGATTCAGGAAAAGGTGCACATTTCTAGTGGTTTCCAAACCTACCTGCCTGTGGAGTCATCTTTAAAATACAGATTCCCGGACCCACTCCAGAACTACTGAATCAACCTAGTCCAGGGTGAGGGCGGGTCCTGATGTTTTTCACTGGAGCAGAGGCAGGTTTAGAAACATTTGGACAAGAAAATCTATTGGCTTCCTTTGAGCTCTGAGATCCCTGGAATTATGATCAGGACTACACTAGTAGTGGGTACCTCGTCACAGAATGAGCATGTGCAGAAGCAGGCCATGCCACCTGTGAGGGGCGTGGAGAAACACAAAGACTAAATGGAGGGCCATGTGGCACAGAGAAAGGCACTTAGAGCTGGGACCTGGGCAATCCTGATTTTAATGTCACCCCCTACTTCCTTCTTTGCAACAGGGAGAAAAAATATGTCTTGTAATATGGAGGACTAGAGAGAATATCTGTGGAGCCCCTGGCTCACACTGGGGGCCGATGACGTCTCTCTTGCTTGGGTTCCAGAATTGAGGACCAGGGCTTTATCTTCCTTCTCTTTGAATGTTCCATAACAGCACTCGATGTATTAAACCAAGACTGGTGCTCAATATATAGTTATTCAATATGTTCCAGGTGCATATTTAAATATAAGCCCACCTTTTGTTAGTCATTAACACTTTAGTATGAATTAGTGTGTAGAAATACTAACTCACACAGTCAGGAGAAAGCCCAAGCCAAACTGTGTGGGAACCAGGTCAGGACGGGGGAAAGAAGTTCCACAGGAGGAGATGGGGCTGGAGAGAGATGTCAGAGCTAGAAGACTCCCTCCAGTTCTCACAGGTAAAGAAACGGAGGCTTAGAGGCAGAAAATGAATCGTCCAAGGTTGCATAGCAAGGTGGAGGGATAACTGGGACTAGAAGGAAGTTTCCCAACACGTAAGCTAGCACTAACCCTCTGTACAATCCCTTCCCCATTCCAAATGGTGGAGAGGGTGATGGGTTATCTTCTCCAAGCTTATTCATTCAGGAATGAATCTTCGGCATGGTGGTTTGGGTCCTTGCAGGACAACTTACTTTCTCTTATCCTCTCCGTGAGTGATGAGTTGAAGAGTCAATCTGACATGTCCCATTCATCTCTTCATTGATTCAGCAAGTGGGAATGAGTCTTCCCGATTCCTGTTAAAACAGAGAGATGGAAAAATGGCTCACAGAGTAGGGCAGGTATCCCTCTCAGTCCATACACTGATCAGTGTGTGCCAAAGGCAGAATTTTCTCCCAAGAAGGCAAATCACTAGCTCTATTCCTTTGTCCCCCTAAGCTCCTACCCCTTCCAAACCTACCACCCAACTTACTGAATGCCTGCCTTATACCATCTCTCCAATGATACCGCCAGATCAGGACTTATACTGAATGGAGACTTCTCAGTTTCCTCTTCCAAGCATCTCAAACGAAACATATCCAGAATCAAACTCTTTAGTTTCTAGCTACATCTTTTCTACTCCAATCTCCCCCATCTCAAATGCCACCACCATCCACACACGTGCTCCAGGTGAGAGCACAGATGCTGTCTCAGGTCAGGTTCCCCCAAAGCAGGGCCCAGGCTGGGTCTCTTGTGCAGTGATTTACTGGGGAAGGAAGGGAGTGAGGGAAACAGGTCAAGGCAGCTAAGCAAGGCTGTGGTCTCTGCTGGACACCAGCTTAGCCTGATCCCAAGGCAAGCTCTGGAGGGTGAATTGCAACCTCTGGAGGTTGGTCCCACTCTGAGGCCAGGAGGCCAGCATTTTGTGTCCTCCCATTAGTCAGTCATTGGCAGGAGAGCATGTGACTCCTGTGAGGCAGGTCCTATTGGCTCAGGCCCACCCTCAGCAGGTGGGGAATGTTTATTTTCGCTGCCTGCTAACTTCCTGTGTCCCCCTCTAGAGAATGAGCACCCTGAGTGTGGGAGCCTCACCTGTCACTTCTGTCACTGTATACCCAATGCCTAGAATAGTGCCTGGCACATAGGGGGTATACAGTAAACATTTGCTGAAAAAGTAAATGAGTGACTCCTCTCCCCCATGCCCCATCTTTAACTGCTTTCTTCTCCTGGTTTTGTCCAGCCTCGTTCTCTCAGGACAAACCCTGGTTCTGTGAGCATCTGTGACTCTTCCCTCCAGGCTCAGGAGGACTGAGGACTGCAGTGCTCCCAGCCAGGGGATCACAGCAGGAATGGGCCACATCAGTAACATCTGCTTTCACATGGGCTGGCTTGACCGGAAACTACTCTTTCTTACAGGACCTACTGAGGGCTTCAAAATGTAACCAACACAGTCCAACAACGTTCTGGCATTTTTTTTTTTTTTACCAAATTTATTTTTTGAGGCACAAAATCTGAGACACAGTATACTACTAGTGTAGTTTAACCAAGTGCTTCCTATTATATAACAAGAATTTCCAATTCCCAGCTGAGGATTGGGGAAACCTCAATTCAGCTAATTCCACATTTTAGGTTGTCCTTTATAATACTCCACTGTGGGGTACTATTTTAGTTTCTAATGACAAAAAACCACAGCCTTAATAAGTTTAAACAAAAAGCAGAATGCATCAGCTCACGTAATTGAAAATATTGGGGATGGGATGGTGTCAGGCATGGCTGGATCCAGGTCTCAAGTGATGTTACTAAGACTCTGGCTGCCTTCGTCTATCCCTCCCTCCACAGTTTTCAGCTCTGCTTCCTTCGGTGTGTTGGCTTAAGTCTTAGACAGACTTTTCTCCACAAGGTGAGAAAGACAGCTCTGCCAAGCCTATGTCTACCCTGCTTAAGATTTATTAGGTGGTTTTGTCCCAGAGTCCATACATCTGACCTCTTGGAAGGAATCTGATTAGCTGTGTTTGGGTCAACTGCCCAGTCCTTAGGCCAAGTACTGTGTCCAAAGGGGTGGGCACAGTAGAAGCACTCAATTAATGTTTCTACTGGAACCACATGGGACGGGAACCTGGGGAAGACGTAGCAAGTGATGTCCCTTGCACCTTTGCCCAAAAGGTTGTCCTTGACTCAAATTTAAAAGAAAACAGAAGTGACTACAAAAATCACATCCCATAAGCACTATGTGTTATGATTGTTTCCACACAGGTCATGATGTCAGTAATGTTCCCTTGCTAAGGCACACATAGGCTGTAAGTCCTGGGACATTCTCAGGGCTAAAGCTGTAACTCCACAGCTTCCTCTTCCACTCAAGAAACTGTCCAAAAGTAAGTGACTGAGAATCATGACAACCCTGAGTTCCCTCTGAGTCTCAGGGACTTTCTGTGGAATTATTGAGATACACCTCCCGCAGATTATCATGTGCTAGTGCAAACACTTGAAAGCTGTTGTTCTTTTTTTTTTTTTGTCTTTTTCCGTGTCCGGCAACGGATCGCAACCCTCAGTGTTGCCCCCGTACCGGACCAGGGACCGGCAACGGGATTGCAACCCTCGGTGCTGCGTCCGCACCTCGCTCAGCCAGTGAGTGGGAACCGGTCTGTACGTGGGATCCGAACCCTCGGCGGGAGCGCCGCCGCGCTTCCCAAGCAGCGCACTATCCAGTGCACCACCGGGCCGGCCCCGAAAGCTGTTGTTCTAATGAATGAATGCAGTTGTTGGGGGTATAATACAGTGATTCCTACAGTTTGTTTCCCAAGATGAAGTCGTCATGGAAAGGAAAAAGAATTACACGGTTAAGTAAATCCAGGCAAAAACTAGATTAAACAAAATCAATCCAGCTGCTTTCATGCAGGACTTCTCAGAGCCTTTGATATACTAATGAATATTGTGACTTTCCAAGAGGGACAAATAGTTTGCAGCATTTCCCAAAATATTTTGCCCAAGAAGTTCTTTTTTGGCCTATCATCTGGTGGCTCTCATGTCCCATGGGAAACACTTCAGGAGGAGAAAGACGACAGGGTTTAGAGACAGAATACATGGCTTTGTCTCCCAACTCTGCCATTTGGCAGCTGTGTGACCTCCATCCATATTTTGAACCTCAGTTTCCTCACCTGTAAAATGGGATGATTATCATTATTGCCCTACCTGCTTTATGTTTGCCTGGTTTCGAGGGTTATTTATGAAAAGTCATCCAGCAGAGGACCTGGCATGGGTTATCCTTCTCTGAACTAAATTCTGCTCTTGCAGCAGAATCAACAAAGATATGAATATTGCCCCTGTGTCACTCACACACTGAATCTCCCAAAGAACAGAAATCTGATAACCTTGGGAACTCGATGGCTTGCTTCTGCCAGATGTCTTAAGACTTTCCTCCAGAGAGCCGATGCCCTCTTCCTACGTCACTGGGAGTTTCAGGAATGGTTAACATCTGTGTCAAATGGCACCGATCAATGGGTTGGGGGAGGGGGAGATGTCATGTCAGCCAAGAACAGAAACCTTTGGGGAACCTCTTAGTCCAGTGGTCACTGCTGTCTAATTACTCTGGGGATCGTCCGACTCTCAACCTTAGAACCACTTATGTTTTATGTTACTAAAACTTTAAATATCACGAGCTCTATAAATCCTACCCCACAAAAACAGGCTAAGCAAAAAAAAAAAAAAATATTTTTTAAAAGATGCTCGATTTGGCTACACTGAAGTTCTGCATCATGTTGGATATGGACACAGGGCTGGTTAGGAGGGCAAGTGAGGCATAGGGGCCTTGCACCCAGAATATGTCCTTTTGGGATCTCTCTCTCCCCTATTCCATGGCATTCAAGTGGAGCTGGGGGAAGTGACTCAGGAGCTGTCAGGGCTCCCTTCCCTGCTGAAACCAGGTGAGCCAAGCAAGGATATGAGACAGATGCAAACGGTCCTGATCCCCAAAGCTGGCCTTTTAAAGCTGGAAGCTTCCCTTGTGAGTCAACACATGCCCTTACCCCTTAAACAGAGTTATGGTTCTGTCTCTTACAACCATAAGAGTCCTGATTAATAAAAGGAGTGTCTGAGCCATTTATTCATAAGCAGTTATTCAACAAATGTTTATTCAGCACCTGCTATGTGCCAGGCCCTGCTATGAGCTCTTAAATCCAACAAACAACAAAGCAGGCATGTCCCTTGTCCTCCTAGGCCTGTCTGAAGTACAGTCTCATTGGATGAACTAACTTAAAACATTATCTTTAATTCCTGACTATAAAATGAATCCAAACTCCTTGGAATATAAAAACAGTACAAAGAAGACATCTACATACCAAAAAAAGTAGAAGGAAATTTTAAAATTTACTCATAATCCCACCATCCAGGGACACCACTGTTAACATTTTCATGTATTTAGTCTTTTTCAAAACGAATATCCTTTTTAAAAATGAAATAATATGGAATATGCTCATATAGTTTTTCTCTTGCATTTCCAAGAAAGGCAACATGAATATTTTCCCATGTCATTAAATATTCTTCAAAAAAGCTATTTTGAAAAAACATGATTCAAAACATCTGCATTATATTTTATCACATGAATAAACAGAATTTTAAAAAAAATCTCCTATTGTTGGGCAGTCAGGTTATTTCCAACGTTAGGCTGTTATAAATAACACTGTAATGAACAAAAATACTTTGTGCGTGTCAAGGGATTTCTTGAGATAAATCTCCAGAGGCAAAATTTTGCCAGGCCAAAGAAAATGAACATTTTAATGTTTCTTGATAAATATCACCAGACTGCCCTGCAGAGAAGCTGTATGAGTTTGTACCTCACCTGACAGGATCAGGTCCTTTTCACACACCTCTTTTGGAATTTAGCTGGCCAGAATTGGGTAAGGCCCATGAAGCACTTGCCTCAGGTACAAAAGGGGGCACCAAAAAACTTAGTAATCAAGATAAATAGTATTTTTATGTAATACTTCTTTAAAAAGTCAAAATTAATGCAAAAAAATCCATGATGAATAAATATCAAATTTTTAAATAAAAACAAGATTCAACAGTGCCCACCATGCTGTCAACCACAATGCCGGGTTGAAGCCTGAGAAGTGTGTACCCCTATATACATGATTTTACGTATTTTTCAAAAATATCTTTTCCAGAATGTTAAAGTAGTTAAAAAAAATTTTTTTTTAATGGAAAAGTAGGTAAATTAAAACTTACAATAGTATTTTAAGTTTAAATATTAGGGAAGCATATTCATATCTTTTGCTAAAGTTTTAATTCATCAAACTTCCTTTGAAAGTTTTCTCTCATTTGTTGTAACTTACAACCCTCCACTGAAAACAAATTAAGCAAAAAAGTAGACTTTGAATTTTGATTTTTATTAATGAGTTTGTTCCCATTAAAGCCAGAAAGCAAATTTGTAATAAATTCTGATTTTGATATAGATAAAATATTTAGACTTCATGTTGTGAGTTTTAGTGCTCCTGCTTTTCATTTTTTCAACGTTCTTTAATGTTCTAGAAAAAAATGAACTATTAAAAATCTGTCTTAAAACGTGTTTGTTGAGGAGCACATTTTTCCTTTTGCTTTGGGCTCCCATATGGCTTGGTACAGCTCTGGAATTTAGCCCATTGGTTGTTGATGTGAAAATGACAATGGCTACATATTCATTCATTCATTCTTTCAGTTATCCAGTTTTGTGCAGATACTATGCTGGGTCCTGGGGGGTGGGCGGGAGGCATACAGAAGGGAGTACAACAGTCTCTGCCCTGGAACAAACTGTAATTTAGAAGGGAGAACTGTCAGCTGGACCTGGATCCTGTCATTTATCAGCACTTTTGCCTTGAACAAGTCTTCAACCTTTGCAGGTTCAGTTTTTCCTTTTGTGAAACAGTGACGGACAAACCTCCCTCGCAGGGTTGTCGTGAAGATGAAATGAGATAATGCAGGCAAGGAGCCTAGTTCCTAGTGACTATGACGATCGTGTTCATTTCTGTGCTTAATTAATTCAGGCCATTCATTCTGCAAACACTTACAGAGCAGCACCTGTGTGTCAGGCACTGTGATTGGCTCTAAGAATCATGCCGGGCCGGCCCGGTGGCACACTGGATAAGTGCGCCACTTGGGAAGCGCGGCGGTGCTCCCGCCCGAGGGTTCGGATCCCGAACAAGGCGCGGGAGCAACACCGAGGGTTGCGATCCCGTTGCCGGTCCCCGGTCCGGTACGGGGGCAACACTGAGGGTTGCGATCTGTTGCCAGACACGGAAAAAGACAAAAAAAAAAAAAAAAAAAAAGAATCATGCCAACGAAACTTAACCCTTGTCCTCAAAGAGTTTATAATCCAGGGGCCAGCAGAGACACAATGGATACATCACACTATACTGCAATAACTCCTTGACAGGAGTTGGGTCTGCAGGATGAGTGGGAGTTGGCTACGTAGAGAGGAGAGGAGAGAAGGCGCAGAGACAGGAGGCAGGAAGAGCCTGGGAACAGTGCAAAGTCTGCAGTGGCTCCACGGAGAGTGGTGGAAGGGGTCCAGCAGGACTCTTTGTCTTCCCCTTGGAAGAGATTCCTCCGTGATCCCAGCGGCCAGGGCATGAGCTCCTCTCTTCCTTTCTGCCTGTGGTCAGTGGCTTGAGGTGCTGAGTGGCTAAGGGATTTGATCCAGGTCACAGAGCAAGGGACTCTAGGGTAATTAATTCAATGAAGGCCAAACTTTGTATCTGTTCTTTGGGAAAGCTGAAAAAGCCATGGCCTTTATATTTGTCTCCCCTTTTTAAAATCCCATCTTTTATTGATTCACTCTTCCTTCTGCCATTGTGCCAGTGGACTGTCCCTGACATTCAGCAATAGCTGGGCTCAGAGCAGTTGCCCATACATCACATCTTGTCAACTGGAACCAGTGTGAATCTGATTACTGTTAATCTCCCCATTCCCCCCTCCCCCACCCCCAATACCCTGTAAACTCTGTGAGGGTCCTGGGGTCCTGTCTGGTTGCTTCCGCACGCAGTTGGGGATTGTCTGTGACATACAGTGGGTGCTGGACAAACACTTATTGAATTGACACAATCCAGGTGACTCTGACGACCCTTTCAAGGATGTTTTATCCTCAGGCTGGTTAAGTAGGGGAGGTCTCTCCCTTCTTCCCAGTTTCCCTTGCTGTTCCCTGTGGGGCCTCCCAGCCTCTCAGTCTGGAAGTTACTGAGCTATAAACAGACACTTAAATGAATGAGCTTAGCCTTTAAAGAATCCTTTGAAGAAGGATTGCAATGTGACTAATCACCCCCTAATTTATTGGTCTGTAAATTTGCATTTTCCTACAATCCATTTTTCTTCCCGTAGGGCCCTCCCACACCACGGACAAAAGCAATTTTAGCTGTGGTTGAGCTTCTCATTTAGAAGCTACAGATGCTTGTCCTTTCTGGCATTAGAGTCATTACATTGTTTTAATGTCTGTAACAAGATTATATGCAGGCAGAGACGAGGAGAGGGTGGGGTGGGTGGGGGCTGGAGCAAGAAGGAGGGGAAGGACAGGAGAGGGCTGGGGCGAGGGGGCTGGCAAGGGGACTGGAGCAGGGGCAGGCAGCTTGGACCCCATCTTCGCCCCAGCCCCTCTCTTGATCGCAGCCCCCTCTCAGCTCCAATCATTCTGTACCTGGGACCTCCCTTCTGTTCCTCGCCCCTTCCCACTTGTCTCTCCTCCCCCATCCCTTGGCCAGGGGACAAGCTCAGCAGGATTTATGGGGCTGGCCCCTGCGGAGAGGATTCGGGGATAAATCTCAGCTTATTTAGGAGCGTGATCTACATTTATTGCACTTAATGTGATCTTTAACGTGTCCAAAAGGGGCCCATAAATCCCAGCCTGGCCAGCTCTGGCAGCAGGGCCCCTGTGCCGGCCCCTCCCCTTGCTGGGGTGAGCTAGTGTGAGTTCCTGGGTCTGGTGATTCCCTTTTTCCTGGTGCTCCCGCCCTGGCTCAGCAACCAAGGACTGTTGCCCTCCTTGAGCCAGCAAAGTCCCACGGCCAAAGCTGCATGCCCCTACAGGGGCTTTGCTGGCATATGTACACTCAGGCTCTGCTGAGACCTGGGGCCCCTCTCTGGGATAGAGACAGTTCATGCCTCTTTGACTAGGTAACTTCTAGGATCCTTTCCCGAGCTGGATCTGAAAAGGCTAAGATTTTGTAATTTACATGACGCAGGCAGAGAGGAGAGAGGGGAGCAGAGCAGAAAGGGAGTCTGTTGTAACAGCACCCCAGGGCCTCAGGCAGAGGTAGGGAAGAGGCAGATTCTATGAGCGCTGAGATTACTACTGTTGTTATAAATATGGGCCAGTGTGTACATAATGATGATGAGCCCTGCAGTGTGGACAGCAACCATCCTCCCCACTTCCCAGAAGAAACCACAGTTCCTGGAGGCCACAACTGCTCAAATTCGCCAGGCTAATGAGCAGCAAAGCTGGGTTTGGGACTGGCGCCCTACCTGTCTCTTCTCACGGGACCAGGCTGCCCAGATATGTGGGCATGTGCATGTACCCTCCAAGCGCACACATGCACGTGGGTGCTGCACACACAAACACTGTGTACCCAGGAGCACACCATGTATGTGTATGTGCGTGCATGTGTGCACGCCCGTGTGTATGCACCTGCTGGAGCACTTCCTCCAGACACTTGAGGTCACCGCATGTATTTTTTAATCCTTTTGTCTTTTGCTTTTCATCCAGCAAAGAGAAGCCATACCATGCTGTTCAGAGTGTGTATATTTGTATTTGTGTCCCTTGGGTGTGTGTGTGTGCGTTTGAGGTGGGGTGGGGAAATGATGGGGAGGAATCCCATTGAGTCCTTTCTCCTGGGAATGATAAAAGCATCTTTAAGAATCTGCTCTCGCCTCAAAGATCATTCTCTTCTATGGCCTTGAGATGACTGTCCCAACCCCCTATTTTGCCATCTGCCGGCAGCATGCTCAGCCCCAAGAAACACATCTGTGTACACATCCGTCTGCACACGTGAGCGTGTACATGTGACACACAAGGGTATAAAGCCCAGGACCCAGCAGGGCTGATGTGAACATCAGGACTGCCCCATGGGGTGGAGGACTGTATGTTTTCCTTGGGTGAATTTCTGTAAATGGTTTCGTGTCTCTAATAAATGTTTGCTGCTGAGTGTTGTGTAATAAATACAGGGGAAGGATTAATGACTGGTGCTCCACTGGATTTAATGGAAAGGTTACATTTCTCTGTGTTATTTTCTAATTATAACACTAACTCATATTCATTGCAGAAAATTGAGAAAATCAGGAGAGCACAATTAAGAGAAAAATGTTTACAAAATGAGTTGTAATTCTTCTGTACAGAGGTAACTAATTTTTGACTTCTCCAGGGTATATCTTATCAGACATTTTTCTGTGTGCATATATTTCCTAAAAACGAAGATCATCCAATGAATACTATTTTGAGCAATTTTTTTCCTTAATATATTGGGAACTTTCTTGCCTGATGTTCCTTATTCTCCTTTCTCATTGTCATCAAAGGACACCTTGCTTTCTGGGCACAGATGAACCATGATTTTCCTACCCAAGCAGACATTCGGGTTGATTTCTATTTTTCACTCTTATGAACAACTCTTTAGGCTAAACCTCAGCGCATCCCATGATGGGTTCTTTAGATTAAATTCCTAGAAGTAGAACTGCCGCCTTGCAGTTTGTGCACACTTGAGAAATTTCCGATAATTCTTGCTGACTTGCTCTCTAGAAAGCAGGATCTGCTTGTTGGTCAGCGACGGGACAGTCCACTTGATTCTGGGAAGGGTTTTGTTCATAAAGGAGGAGTTTAGGAGTGAGTCCCTTGCGAGCAAGGGGCTGTGGTCATCCTGTCTCTTCTGCTATGGCACAGGGTGCTCAAGGCAAGGACAGGGAAATAGCGAAGAAAAGGTTCTGCCACCTTTAGTCCTTTGCCAAGGACTGACCTGGCTTCATGCCACCTGGTGCTCTGTCCCTAACAGTACGTCTGCAATCCCTGTGCACAGGGCAGGAGCTGAGTCAACACTGGGGATAGAACAAATATTTGTCAAATAGACCAATATTTGTTGAATGTTCAAAAGTTTGCTGATTGAACAAATGTTCGTTAAAAGGACACTATTGTTCTTGGAAAAGCTGCTGCTGATTCGCAGGCTATTTTCCCTTCTCTGAGGCTCCAGGGCTAGAATGTGAGCTCACAGCCCACCTCAGCAGAGCCACACAGGGGACAAGGAGAGCCTCGTCCTTGCCTGGCCAGGCAGCTTCTGGAGGGCAGGCTGGGCGTTTGTCACCTCTGTGACTCCAAGGTGCAGCCCCTTTCCCTCTCCCTGCTGTGTTCGAGAATCGTCTATTAGATGAATAAATGAATGAATGGCTTGGTTTTAGATCCTTGCTTGACTGACCACCAACTCTCAGTGCAGCGTGGGGCAGGCTGCCTAACCTCTCTAAGCCTCCACTCTCGAATACAAAATGAACTGATGGCCTCTCCGTGGTTGTCCACTTTCCTCTTTGAAGTAGAATCTTTCCTTCAAACAAATCCCACTCCACACAGCCGCCTCCCCTCCCTCAGGGGAACCCCTCAGGTTGCATGGTACGTAGTTCAAGAATCCCTGGAATTATTAGTGTCTAAAGTCCAGACTAACCCAAGAGCACCATGACTGGCTCATGCACCAGGAATTTCCCCCAAACACAGTCGATCTCTCCAAGAAACCGTGAGGAAAGTGACTTTTAAATCCTGAGGAATAACTGTGGATTAGATACAAGCATCGTATTGATGTTAAATTTCCTGGATTGTATAATTATATGTCCTGTGGTTATAGAAGCGAAGATCTTTATTCTTATAAAATTTACACTGGAGTCTGAAGACCAAGAGCAGCATACACAGCCTACTTTCAAACGATTCAAAAAAATGTGAATAGAAATATACGTGAATGATAAAGCAAATAAGGAAAAATGTTAAAAATGATGAATGTGGATAAAGGATATACAGAAGCTCTTTGTACTATTCTTACAACTTTTCTGTAAGTTCAAATGATCTCAGAAGAAGAGGTTTTAAAAAATCATTCATCTTTTTCAAACTACTTGGCAAAAACCTTAAAAATTTTTTAAATGTTTAAAAATGATAGAGAAGGAAGTGAAGGCCCCAAGGGCAGGGGGCATCCGAGTACCTCTAGGCCCGCTCAGGTTAGCCCTTTCCTAAGTGGGGAGGTGGCGGGGAACCCTACTTTTAAGTAAATTCATCGGCCAGAATTTTGGATGCACCGAAGCTGCATCTTGAATCCTTCTTTCAGAACCTGAAGGGGCCAGTGTCCTCGATGTCCTCGTAGTTCCCACCGAGGAATCTTGCTGATGAATAAGACCTACAGGGGGGAGGAACAGGAGAAGGAAGGGGAGTGGGGGAAGAAGAGGGTGAAGGTCCAGAAAGTGTAGAAAGGGATGCTCAGGGCAGAGGGAAGAGGAAGGGGGTGGCAGAGAAGAAGGATGGGGTTCGGGGGAGCTGCAGCAACAGAAGCTGGGTGGCCACTTGGTGGGGATGTTGTCGAGAGGATTCAAGAGATGGCTCTGAGGCCCCTTCTAGCCCTGAGAGAGAAAGATGCAGATATAAAGGGTAAGACATGTCCCTGGTATGTGCACGTGTGTGCGGGTGTGCACACACACTCACACACACGCCCACGCACAACCCTAGCCCCATCCTGCCGGCTCCTAGGAGAAGAACTTGGCTCCTGATGTCTATCACAAGTGAACAGACGTGGGGGTCCGTATGCACGGAGGCTGAGCAGTCCACCGGGCTGAGGGCTCATGAGAGGCACTAACCCCCGATCCTGAAATCCAAGAAGCTCCAAAAAGCCGTGTTTTCTCTTAACTCGCAGTCAGTAAAACACAACTGGAACGAACTGTCACAGGCTATTTATGGTCTTTGTTTTTCCCACTTACTGTGAATATTCATGCATTTCACTGCAGAAATAGTAATGTTTGCTTACTGAGTGCTGCTCAGGCCCCATGGGGTTATTATATAGTCTTCGGTGGTACCCAGTTCCTCTTCTAAAATCTGAAATATTCTGAAGTCTGAAACTTACATGGCCCCAAGAGTTTCAGATAAGGGACTGTGGACTTGTACTAGGGTGAAGCTGTAGTTTCCAGAAGAAAGGTGGGTAAAGCAAGTTGCAACATAACTGTGTGTGTGATTTTGTGGGTGCATTTGTGTGTGTGTGTGTGTGTGTGTGTGTGTGTAAAGGCTTGATTTGGATGCCGGTGTTTACTGAGCTTGTTGTCTGCAACCAAGCATCAGGATGTTGGCTTTAGGTCTTACAGCGAGAAAAGTATTCATTCATTTATTCTTTCATTCATTCATTTTGGAGACATCAATACAGTTGGTTGAAAAGAGCAAAGCTCACTGTATACATATAGCAAATTACAGATAATATACAGAGAAAGGGGGAGCAGAGGGAGGGCTGGGGTTAACCACCAATCCCAACTCAGCAGGACACAGTGAGGCCACATCCTGGCCCACGTTCCCTGCTTGATTCTCTTGGCTCTGGGCCTCTGACCTGCCTTATCTTCTTCTTTGTTCCCAGCCGGACAGTTCTCTACCACACCCTCCTGACGCCTTCCAAGGCCCAGAGCTGATGTACCAGGGCTGAACGGAGCTGATGCACCAGGGCTGGAGGGAGCTGATGCACCAGGGCTGAACGGAGCTGATGCACCAGGGCTGGAGGGAGCTGATGCACCAGGGCTGGAGAGAGCTGATGCACCAGGGCTGGAGGGAGCTGATGCACCAGGGATGGAGGGAGGTGATGCACCAGGGCTGGAGAGAGCTGATGCACCAGGGCTGGCCAGGGCTGATGCACCAGGGCTGGAGAGAGCTGATGCACCAGGGCTGGCCAGGGCTGATGCACCAGGGCTGGAGAGAGCTGATGCACCAGGGCTGGCCAGGGCTGATGCACCAGGGCTGGAGAGAGCTGATGCACCAGGGCTGGCCAGGGCTGATGCACCAGGGCTGGACTGAGCTGATGCACTAAGGTGGAGAGGTTCCGATGCACCAGGGGTGGAGGGTTCCTAGTCCCTCTTTCTATATTTGTTCCCAGTTCAGCCCTTTCTGGCTTTCCACCCCACATTCTCAGAATGCACCAGCTCCAGTGGAGAAATAGAGATTGACAGCTCTAGTCTGGAGTCAGGACCCATGGCTGGAGTCCTGGCTCTGCTGCCGGTGCCATGTGGCCTGTGGGCAGTCCCTGCTCTGGGACCCTCTCCTCAGCCACTCTGCATGCCTCTTTGGTTGTTTTTCTCTTGGAGGGAGGGTTTCCAAAATGAGATTGTAGGTAGAGGCAGTCTGTAATCAGGAAGCATCATCTCCGTGTGAGTGGGCGTGGCTGTGCTTGTTTGGATGTACAGCACCCGCTGAAACAGTCAGAAACCAGCAGGACCACTGGGATCCTGGTCCCCATCCTCTTGCACCCATCTGAGGACATCACTTCAGCACATATCCTCCTCTCACTGCCAGTTTTCTCCCTCTGCCAGGACATAACCATTGCATACACACAGGTGGCAATGTCCCCATATTTAAAAAAATAAAAAAGACCCTTTCTTCTAAATGCAACATGGTATACTGGATCAGACTGGATTCTGGAACAGAAAAGGGACACCTGCGAAAAACCTGCTGAAATCTGAATAAAATCTGCAGTTTGGTTAATAGTATTGTACTGATGTTAATGCCTTAGTTTTTACAAACGAACTGTTGTTATGGAAGACGTTAACATTTCGAGAAGGGGATGTGGGAACTCTCTGCAGTATCTTTGCAATTTTTCTATAAATCTAAAATTATTCCAAAACAAAAAAGGTTATTTGTTAAAAGCCTTCTCTTGATTCCATACCCGCCTCCCATTTTTTGCTTCCTGTTTTATCAAAACTCCCCCTAAGAACTGTCCACACTGATGGTCTCCACTTCCTCTGCTCTGATTCTTTGGCCAGCTCCCACTCCCGTCAGGGTTTCACCCCAACGCATCCCCACACGGCTCCTGTCAAGGTCTCCAGTGGCCTCCCTATTGCTAAATCTAATGGCCATTTATCAGTCCTCAACTTTCTTGGCCTCTCGGCAGGAGTGTTGATCAACCCCTCCCTTAAAACGCATCCTTGGCTTGGCTCCGAGGCTCTGCTATCTCTTGGCTCTCCTGGCATCCCACTGGGTCTTCCTTCTCATCAACTTTGCTGCATTTTCCTTATCTCCCAAACTTCTAAACATGGTGTGGAGCCCCAGGCTTAGTCTTTGGACGGTCTCGCACTCCCCTGTGACCTTATCCAGCTCCATGCCTGTAAGTACCACCTGCACGTTGACCCGCTCACAAGCCTGCATCCTCAGCCCCAGGCCACAGATCCAGCTGCCTACCGATGCCTGCACTCAAATGCGTGACGCTTCCCACACAGACCAGGGCCGAAGCCAGCCCCTGAATCCTCACCATCTTTCCCATCAGAGCAAATGGCAACTCTATCTTTCCAGCTGCTCTAGCCCAACCCCTGAATTTGTCTTTGACTTCTATTTCCCACATATCCAGCCTCTTGGCAAATCTCGTACATTCACAACTGGACCCCTTCTCCCCACCTCCCCTGCATCCCCCTTGTCCAAGCCCCATCACCTCATGCCTGGATGAATTCAATAACCTCCTCATGGGACTTCCTGCTCCTGCCCTTGCCCTCCCTTATATGCAGCACACAAGTCCTCACCATGGCCGTCGAGGTCCTGCATAACTGACCTCACCTCCCACCGTTCTCCCCCAGCCCACTCTGCTCCAGCCACACTGATCTTCCTGTTCTTCAGACATGTGGGGCATGTTCCTGCCTCAGGGCCTTTGCATGTGCCATTCCTGCTGCCTGTAATGCTCCACCCCTCACTGTCTTCAAGTCTCTGCTCACAGGTCCCCCTCTCAGCGAGGCCTCAGCTGAGCTCCTTTCATCAGATAGTAAATCCCCTGTTCTTTCCCCACTTTAGGCTTCTCTGCTGCTTTCATTATGGCTGTGCTGTGTCTGCTGGTTTTATATGTTGACTGTCTGGCTCTCTGACCAAACATCAACTCCAGAAGACAGAAACTTGATCTTGTTTCCTTCTAGATACTGAGTGCCTAGAATAGAGCTTGGAAGGAAACAATTTTTTTAAAAATCAAGTTTTATGACTTAAGCTGGAAGAAGAATCCCTTGGTGGGCTCAGTGTGGCCTGAAGCACTCTCTATCAGCTCTGGAAGGCCTGGCGGCTGCTAGGGCCATCACAGCCTGGCCAACTGGGCTTTGAGTGCCACTGTCCCCTGTCCACCCCTGTGAATCCCCCTGCAGTTGTGCAGGGCGCTCTCTCATGTACACATGGCCTGCATGTGTGTGCACGCTGGGGTGCATGAGAGTGTGTGGAGCACTCGGGGGGATCCCAGGCCCAGTGCCCCCATGGCTTCTGGGTGAGTCTCTCGTCTTCCCTCAAAAGGCCACTGTGACCTCCCAGGTGAGTGTGGGCCCAGGATGGAGGCCCCTGGAATGGGAATCTGGAAGGCTACAGCTTCTCCATCCTCTTCTCTCCCGCCCACCTCAGCCCTCCCTCTGGCTAGATGCAAACCCTGGCTGGGTTAGGTATGGAGGGAGAGGGGCCTGGGCATTGGTGGGGCCCAGACCAGCCCAGGCCAGAGACCCCACTGGGGTTTGAGTAGGGGCAGCTCCAGGAGAGACAAGCTCTCTGTCTCTCTTCCTCCCTGTCTCTGTCTTTCTCTGTGTCCCCTTTGTGAGTCTCTTAATGTCTCTGTTTTCCATCGACCCCTCCCTCCACCTCTGCATCTGTCTCTCCTTTTGTCTTTCTCAGCCTTTCTTCCCAGTGTGTCTCTTTGTCTGCCCCTCTCTGCATGCCCCTCCGCCCCTCCTGCCCTCACTGCCTCCCTTGCTCCCGGCCTGCCTGCCTGCCTGCCTGTCCCGTCGTCTCTTCCTTGCCCGGCCTCGTCTGTCTCCCCGTCACCCTGTCTGTCTCTCCCTCTGCTTTCCGGGAAGGCAGCCGTGATTTACGAGCTGCGGACAGGGCCAGCTGCGGGTGCGGGAGGCCCTGATTACAGTTTCCCGGAGGAAGCTGCCTGCTCAGGGATGGCAGGGTGACAGCGTTTACACAGAGCAGCCCTGGCTCGGAGCACGGCTGTCAGCCCGAGACGGATGGAGTGCTGGAGAAGGCCTATTACTTCATTCACACCTCTGCGGGCAAACAATAAAACACTTACACACCGCCCTGACGCGGGGCGGGTGGGCCTGCCCCAGCACATTCCCAGCCTGGCCCAGGGGCTGGGCCTCTTTGATGGGAAGAAGTATGGGCAGGGGGCAGGGGCCGTCCCTGGGGAGACCCACCAGGCACAAGTCCCAGAGAAAGCCCCAGACCTGGCTCCCAGGACAGGCATGGACACTGCTGCTGGGCCAGCCACTGCTCTCTGGGCCTCAGTTTCCTCATCTGTGAAATGGGATGTAATGCCCGTACAGGAGAGACGAGGTAGAAAGCTCATGCATGAACTGTAGAGTGCCACACAAAGCAAAGCACTACTATCAATCTTAATTAAAAATAACATTCATATTATTATACTGGGTGGAAAAGAAATTGCCCAGGATTCTAAACCCAGCCCTGCAGAAGCAGGCATCCAAGGCTTGGGGTATAATCCAAGATACAATCATTGGCAGAAAACGATAAGGTTGGCAATGTTACCCCCCTTCTGCTTGTTTTTTGGGAACCGCTTCACCCAGGCACCCAGTTCTGGAATCTTCACTCACATGGGGGTGAAAGTGACTGCGAACAGCTACCACTGGGTAGCATCACCTCCCCGTTTCCCCCCATGCCACCTGTGGGAGCTGCATTTCACCCAGGAATGAAGCTTCCGATGGAAAGAGTGCTGCCCCCATGGTGGAACTTCAGGCACCATCCACGAGGTGGGGAAAGGATTAGAGACTGGGCTGGGGATGGGTCACGGACTTGAGACTGACCCTGTGTTTGTAGAACGTGAAACTGGAGTGGGAATGTCAGTTATGGCATCCTCACCGCAGCAGGGACTTGAACCACAGGTGCCACCACTATTTACCACACCCTGTCCATGTGCCAGGTACAGGCCACCTTCTTTCTGCCCCTTCCCTAACTACCCATAGCAACCGTGCAGGGTAAATATTATAGTTTCACAGCTGAGGAAACTGAGGCTCAGAGAGATTATGCGCAGTGGAACTGGGACTGGACTCCACCTCCAAAGCCTGTGTTAGACCTCTAGGCTGGGAGAGCAGTCGGTGGGTGGGCTCTGGGACCAGGGTGCCAGGTCCCAGTGCTGGCTTCTCCACTGTCCAGCTGTGTGACTTTGGGCAAAGCTCAGCCTCTCCTGGGCTCAGTTTCCCATCCACACACTGGGGAGAAGGATAATAAATGCCTCCTAAGACGGCCATGAGGATTAGCAGAGATGATGGACGGAAAGCGCTGAGGACAGCACCTGGTACACACAGCAGACATCCAATAGACATAAGGCTGTGATTAAGGCCGAAGCATCTGTCCAGCAGCCTCAGGTCAGCCCTGCGTCCTGCCCCTGCCTGCTCCTCGGCCCCACTGTTTGCCTCTGGTGCCAGTTTAACACTGGTCCTTCGAAGGGGCAAGGTAGGAGACCAGGGCTGTAACATAAGGGGTTGACCACAAATAGTCCTAACTCAGGGAATAAAATCCTCACATCCTCCCCCCCCCACAGCCCCCACCACACAAACACAAAAGCCTGCACAAACCTGCCTGGGGAAGGAGGGGGCAGCAGAAGCTCACAGACTAAAGTGTCTGCCTGTTCCTTTCTTTATGTTGAACCAACCAATTGTTGTCATCCCACACCCAGCCAGGCCCAGGTCAAGAGCTGAAAGACCTGGGTTTGAATTAATTGACCAGTTCCCTTCCCCTCTTGGAGCCTCAGTTTTCTCATCTGCAAAATGGGACTGATGCTGCTTACCTTGAAGGGTAGTTGTAAAGATTAAGTGAGATGATGCAGACAGTGTGGCCATTAATCCAACGGATATTTACTGAGCACCTACTATGTGCCAGGCATTATTCCAGATGCTAGGATATGGTGATGAACTAGACAAAGTGTCCATTCTTGTGCAGTTTACATTGCGGTGGGGGGATTTCAGGTCTTATGAAGGGCTGTGGAGAAGACAGAATAAAGAAGCATGACACGGGGGTGGGCTGGGGTGGGCACCAATGGCCAAGGTGGTAAGGAAGGGCTTCTCAGCTGCTTACTTCTCTTTTCCTACCTAAATTGTGAAGGCCTTATCCCCCCAGGACCTGCAGTGGGCACAGACCCCTCCCCTGGCACTGTTCTCCAGGGCTCCTCTGACTCCGCGCCCACGAATACCCTGACCAGGCCTCTGGGAAATGCGGCCACAGGAAAAGCACCGTCCTTCAGGGTCTTCTAGGGACTAAGGCTCCACTTTTCCCAGTGCAGCCTGGCCTGGCCTCCAGTGTCTCCTCACTTCTGCCTCAGCCATGCCAGCCCAAGGTATCCAGCCAGGTGCCCTGCCCACTGCTGGCACTGTGGGGAGGCTGCTGGAGAGGGCATCCTCCACTCCAGCCAGGGTCACATGGTAGAGTTCACACAGAGGGTGCAGCAGCGGTGTCACAGCCAGTGGACATGGTGAGGCCTCAGCCCCCATGGGTGTCCTGAGGCACAGCCAGTGCCAGAGCCAGTGAGCATGTCTCTCGACCTCAGTGAGAGGACTCCAGCTGTGGGGCAGCTGACCACCAGCACGCCCCACACCCCGAGGGGCCTTCTTGGGGCCACTGGGGTACACAACATGATCCCTGTGTCCTCTGGGATCCCCCATCTGAATAGAACCCACTGAGGCACAGAAATGACCTCCAACAATAGGAATTAAACTGCACAAGCCAAACCTCTCTGAACCCCATGCCAGAGCTGGGGCTGGGGCTAGGCCCAGGACTGGGCCCAAGGAAGCCTTGCTGATCGATCCTGAACTAAGAGCTTAAGGAACATGAGCTGGAGGCTGCTGAGCAGAGATAAATAGGGGGAAATTATGACCTCCTTCAGGCTCAGTCAGAGGAGGCTTCCTGGAGGAAGGGGTACTTTTAGGACAATAAAAGAGGTTATGATAAGTAACAGTTATTGAGAGTACTATGTGCTGGGCTCTGTGTGGAAGCTCAATACATGCTGCTGCTGATTTATTCCATGTGAGCTCATAAGGCAGGTCCCCAATTACAGATGGGGACGCTGAAGCTCAGTGAAGGGCAGGGCTGTTCTAAGCATCATGGTGGGTGGGGGAGAGAGCTGGATTTCAAACCCGGGCTTCTCAGTCCTAGATCTATGTGTTCACCACACCACGGCGATGGGAGACAGAGGACATGGGACTCAAAGACAGTCCAAACTGGACAGGATCCCCTCATTTACCTGCATCACAGATGGGCAGGTGGAAGGGGTAGTGCCCCCTCATGCACTTCTGTCCCCTGTGAGCTCTGGATCCTGAGAACTCACATGGATGTGGGGAGGAGGGACAGTGCGACCTGAACCACCATCTGCTGAGCACCTGCTGTGTTCTGAGCCATGCACCGTCCCATCACACAGACGCCTACAGAGATGCCAGCAACCCATCCACTCACCGAGGATCCATTTAACGGATCTTTGTTGAACACTTACTGTGCTTTCACAAGGTACTAAACACAGGGGCCAGGGGTGGGAGGGTGGGGACTAGCAAATGTCGGAAAATACGATTCCCACTTTCAAAGGGCCTGTGACTGCTGGGCAGAGGAAATGTGCTCAGAAAGTTACAGCAGGAGGTGAATTTCATTCAGTGTCTTGTAAGTGCAATCTACAAATGTTATGGGAGCTCTGAAAGGGTCGAGGGCCCAGTGATCAGGGGGCTTTCTGGAAGAAAGGTGCCCAAGAAGGTCTTGAGGACGATTCCAGCCTCTTCCCACACATGGACACCCCAGCCGCCCCAACCGCTTGTCACTTGTGGGGTGCTCACACACGTACGCACACGTCCACTGGGTCTGCCTGGAATGCTTTCTCCCTGATCTACCTGGAAACATCTACTTCTCCTTCAAGGGCTGCTAGATGGCCCCCTCTCGGGGGCTTTCCCATCCCTCTCCACTTCCTTGGGAAGAATTAGGGGCTCCACCATCTGTGATCTGAAGACTACAGCTTATGTGAACTCCCCCACCTCACTGATCATGCAGAAACCCGATCATCTGTTTCTCTTTCTCCATGGGCATCACTTAGGAGACGAGTCCAGAAATCATGACAGTGAGGGGCTTCCTTGCACAGGGCCTGGGTGCAACAGGACTGTCATTGTGATGATTGCTGCTGTTGCTGATGAGAGCACACACCTCGGGCAGGGGCTGGCCAGGGAGGAGAGGGCATGCAGGGTGGACGTGAAGATGATGGGCGTGGATGCCGGATGGAGGAGCTGAGGGGGAAGCGGGAGGCAGGAGGCTGTGTGAGCCTTCACCGAGATGGATGGTTCCAGCAACAGCCCAGACAGGGCCCCAGCCCACCCCCGCTGGCTCTGCATTGGTGACAACTCCTGTCAAGGCTTGACGGGAGGCTGCTGGCTGCTTCTGCCCCCTTGGCCCTGCTAGGGGGTGGGGTTTTCTCAAAGTTGGGGGGCCAGAGGTGACTCTGTTGACCCAAGCTACACGAGAAAGCCCAGGGGGAGAGTGAAGAGGGGCCTTTCTTTTCTCTCCACCTCCATGGGAATTCAGGAGGACACTGGTCCTGCTAGATCCTCTGTGTTTGTCAATGCTCTCCTCCTCCAGGAAGCCCTCCTTGACCAGTCTCCTCTACCTCCTGCTCTATTCACCACCACCCCACACCCCACAGGAATTGATCCCCGAGGGAAGGCTCTGGCATCCACTATCTGTCCCATTCACTCAACACGTACGTTAGTGTTTGTACATCTGAAGCCCACTCCGCCCCCCTGGCTGTGTGGTCTGGGCCACTCTGACCTGTGGTCGCTTCATCTTCATGAGGATATGAGAACAATATTCTTGAAGGCAGATTTTAATCTTGGATCTGCCACTTCCTGCCTTTGAACCTCAGTTTCTGTATCTGGAAAATGGGGATCATAGTGTTTGTTTGAGGATGAGGGGAGGCACCTTGTGAAAGGTTGGCCCAGGGCAAAGCTAGGAGGCTCGTCATTACCGACATGGTAATGGCCTCTTCTGGACAAGTGAGCTCAGGGGCTCACAGGCAGCCCCAGCACAGCACCTGGGCAGGGGCTCAGGTGTGTGTGAAGAGTCTGCTCCTGTCTCTTTGAGTCGGGAAAAGGGATTCGGGACAGAGAGAGGGGTAGCATCTGGCACATTCCTCTAAAGCCCTATTTACCCAATGACCTGTTCACCTGCATTTCCACCCCCTGCAGTGTTTTCACATCTAGTACCCGATTTTGTTTGTTGCATTTTTTTCTTTGGATATCGGTGATTGTTTAGTTAATTAGTCTTAAGACATGCTTGCTTGGGCCGGCCCGGTGGCGCACTGCTACAGTGCGCCGCTTGGGAGCGCGGTGGCGCTCTCGCCGAGGGTTCGGATCCCACATACAGACCGGTTCCTGCTCACTGGCTGAGCGAGGTGCGGGAGCAACACCGAGGGTTGAGATCCCGTTGCCGGTCCCGGTCCGGTACGGGCGCGACACTGAGGGTTGCGATCCGTTGCCGGTCACAAAAAGAAAAAAAAAAGACATGCTTGCTTAATTTGGGGGTGATTAAATAAGTATCTCTTCATTTTGCAGTGTTTTGGTTGGAGTTGATTGTCCTTTGAAAATTTAGTTGAATTACTTTGAAACTCTTCAATAGTCTTCCCAGTTTTTTAAAGTTTAAGATGTAGTCATCAAAATGTAATTTTAGTTTATTAACTTGAAATTGCATTGTTATTTGAGAGAAATTTTTAGTTTTGTTTTTAGTTTCGGGACAACCGAAGAGATACAAAACCACCTGCAAAGTGGGAGCCGCTTCCACAGGGGAGGATCTCCAACTGTTCAGGCATTCGCACAGAGGGTGGCCTAGTCCCCGAGAGGCTGATCTGGGGTCGTGTCGCGTTCCTGAAGGGAGCTGTCGGGACACCTCCGAGAAGAATCGAGACTGGAGGCCAAAGGGAACAGCTGCTGCAGTTTCCCAATCATCCCTTCAGTCCCCATGGTGGGGGGAACAATTTGTTTTGGGGGTGAAAACTATAGGTCTAGGTCACTTAGGTGGGGGCGGAGAAGATCGAACCTCAGCAGAACTGAAGCAGCAACACTCCATCTCATCCCTCCAACTGTTCTTCCATCCATCCGTCCGTTCACCTGCCCTCACATGCACTCACCACCCCCTTTCAATCATCCAGCCCACACCATCTATCCACCCACTCAATCACACATCCATTGAGACACCCACCTATTCGTCCATTAATCCCTCCATCTCTCTCCAGCCAGCCAGCGAAGCACACCCACCCACTCACTCATCTAGCCAGGGATCTCACTGTTACTTCTATTTTCTCCTTTTTAAAAATGTGTTCGCTGGATGGATGGATGGGAGTTTGAGGATTTGAAAGAAGAACAATGTGGCTGAAGGTGGTGGGTACAAAGGTAAAGGGAAGGAGAGGAGTTGAGTAATTGGGCAGGGACCAGGCAGTGCAGGTCCTTGGGGGCCACAATAAGGGGTGAGTTTGGGGCCTGAGGCCAAGCCAGTAGTGGGGTAGGGGTGGAGGCAAAAAGGAAAGCGAGGCCACAGGAAGCCCAGACCCTGAGGTCCCTTTGTTGCAGCCCTGATGCTGCCGCCTGTGACCTGGCAGCCTTGGCAGAGGCAGAAGCTGGCACTGGAAGAAGAGAATTGGGTCTAGAAGCAGTAAACTTGGGCCTGGAAGCAGCAAACCTGGGTCTGGGTTGGGCTCTGCTTCTCACCATCTGTGTAACCTCCCTGGGCTTCAGTTTCCTCATTGGCAGGAAAAATGGGCATAATCTTTCTATCTCCTGGGTTGCTGGGAGGAGCGAATGAAATAACGGTTGTGGGAAGCACAGGTGAGGTGCACAAGTGAGGTGCACAAGTGAGGTTATTGGAAGCTGAAGAAATCCAGGTGGGCCTGAAGCAGCTGGAGCAGGGAGGGGACCAGAGAATGTGGACGACTTGCACAGCAGGTAGGATGGGCCCAGGCTCCTGGGCTGCCGGGGGGCTCCAGCTCTGGGGTTGGGGCTTGTCATAGCAAGAGGTGAGCGGGTGATTACATGCAGAAGGGAAATTCTACACTCAGCCCCACTTGCCCAGTGGACTGAGTGCGGAGTTTCACAACAGGACGTTTCAGGAAAGGTTTCCACGTGCCCTTCTGCCCCCATAGGTAGGAGCCACTGCCCTGGCACCCTGTTCATGGCCTGTATCCACTGTCAGGGGAGTGCGAAGGCAGGGGGACTGGGAAAAGTATCATGAACTTCGGATCAGACACAGCTGCCTCTGGCTGTGCGACTTTGAATGAGCCGAGCTGGTAACTCATTGCAAAATGAGGATGGATGGGTGGCTGAGAGTAAATTAGAAAACAGCCTTCTCTCCCCCATCTTTGCTCTGTTCCAGAAAAGTATTTACAGCTGATGTAAGGTACCTGGCCCATAGCAAGCACTCATGCATCCAAAAACATTCTCTAGCGGCCAGCCCTGTGCCCCCCTCCCCCCTTGGCCTGGCAGAGACCCCGTTGCACCTCTCCCCTAGGACCCAGTGGGCTTCAGGGAAAGCAGGCACAGCGACTCCAGAAGAGAAGGCTGGGGCATCCGGGCCCTGGCAGCTGCCCCAGGATAATCTCTCAAAGATACAGTGGGGCCGTGATGCATGCAGAGTGTGCTGGACTAGGGAGCATCCCGGAATCTGTAATGACCGTTTCTTTCCACCTACTCGTTCCTTTAACAAACATTTGCTGAGCATGGGTCTGGCTGCCCTAAGTGTGGGGGCCCAGCTGGGGGCCTTCGGGCCTCCAACTGGCTGGACACCTGACTCACTGAGCCCGGGGTCGGGGAGTGAGAGGTAGGTGGGAGCGGGAGGTGTTGTCCCAGACAGACAGACAGAGCTGAGACGGCCTCCAAGCTTAGTCACCGGTTCAACTTTTCACATTTGAACCCAAGACAGCGGATGTCAAGCTCAGGCCCCTGCCCAGACTCCCACACCCTCCCTCCCTTCTCTGGGCCCCTCTCTGCCCCCCACCTCCGCCTGCAGTTTATGGATGGCTCCCAACCTCGCCCTGACACTGTGGGATCCTCACTTCCTGTGTTTATCTTGGAGAGGGATGGGGCTCTCTCCTCTCACCCATCCCGTCGGTCGGCTGACAGGGCCGCCCCACGCAGGTTGCAGCACGTGCTCATGTGTGTACCACGTGTGTGTGTGTGTTTGTGCACATGGGGGCGGGGCCAGGAAGCCCCTGTCCTCCCGGGGTCTGCAGCACGTGCGGGCTCTGTGCTTCTGTGGGTGCCCCAGTGTGTGTGTGGGGGGGTTATGGAGCACTGACCAGGTGCATCCTCAGCAACACCCCTTTTTGCCCTTGCTGCACCCCGTGGCACCCCCATTTTTGCTGGGGACAGAAATGGGGCTCAGTGAGGTCAGGTGAGCGGAGCAGAGTCACAGAACTGCTGAGTGGACGGAGGGGAGTCCAGAACCCAAGTCTTTCCTTTTGTCTCCTAATAGCTGTGTCATCCTTTTCCCAATTAAAAAAAATGCAAAGTATAAAGAAGAAAATGAGAATCACTTGTAACCCCACTAGAGCTAACCATTGCTAACGTTTTTATATGTATGCTCCCAGGGTTTTTTCATGCATATGTGTATATAACTTGTTGAATTAGCACATGGAATTACACACCCTCCTTCCTTTCTTCTTGCCTTCCTTTTTTACTTTTTACTATAGAAAAACTCAACATATATGAAAATAGAAGAGCATAAAGAACCGCAGACACACTTTAGAAAACTCTCCTCTCATACAGCCATAAAATAAAGACTCACGACATGACCCTTCGCCCACATTATCCACCCGCCGTTTGTCGGACGTACGGATCAGGCGGGAGGGCTCTGTGGCTGTCTCTGCCCTTCCGATGCCCCTTCCCCAGAACTCCATTACACTCTCATTTCTGGCCCCCTGAGCCCAGGCTGGGGCTGGACACGGGGTGTGGCGTAGTAAGTCCGGTGGACAGCTGGTGAGAAGTCGTTGCCCTTGCCTCTGATCATTTCCTCAGGATGCGTCCCTGGAAGGAGAATGATCTAGACCAACGGGCACACAGGGTAAGAAAGATCCTGCTCCTAGGGCTAAGTGCACCCTCCCAGACCAAGGTTTACAGTTCACCGCCAACCCATCCACCTCCTACCTGCAATACAGGAGAGGGTCCAAGTCCCTCCCCCTGGAAACACTGGAGGTTGCTCTGCAGACCAGGAGAGTGCCCGTGGGGTGTTGGGTGGGGGGAAGGAGATTAGGGGGAGAACAGTGCAGAGAAAGCTGCCTGCCCATCTCTCCTCGTAGCATGGCTCACACTGGCCCCACAGCCAGCTCTGTCTTCCCGCCCTCTGGAATCCCTCTCTTCCCAACCCAGAAGAAAACCTGCTCAGGGAGTGAGCAGACAAATTCGCCCCAAACTGTTTCTGCCCTATGACCACTTTGAGTTCCTGCACCACAGTGCTCACACAAGAAGCACCCAAGGGTTCTGAAGGGGGGCAGAGCCCACGGGAACTCGGGCAGTGTGTACACAGCAGACCGAGTGGGGAGCTGTAGTCGAGGTACGACCCCAATCTCTCTCGGCCTCTGTCTCCTCGCCTGTGAAAGGGGATAATACTTTCACTCGCCTTGTTGGATTGCTTGAGGATTAGATAAGGTCATGTATGGAAAGGGCACCGCTCCTGATAAGAGCTGGACATCATTTGCTGCTATCGTCAGAGGAGCTGATTCCTGAGCTCAAAGCAGTGATTCGGTGGCAGAACTGGCCCCTTTCACCCAGAGGGCACAAAGGACATGTCCTCATGGAGCTTACAAATAATCAGTAAATAATTTACACATTGTAATAATTATAATTTATTAAATTAATTTATTGTTAATTTAATATAATTTTTGATGATTAAGTTATTGAATCATTTATAATCATTAAAACAAATGATCATAAATTGTGCCAAGAACATTAGGAAGACAGAGTACTGGACTGGTGAATGGACTGAGTTGTTAGTTGAAGGCCTCCCTCTTGGAGGAGGTGACATTTAATCAGAAACCCCCAGAGTGTTCCAGACAGAGGGAGCAGCATGTGCAAAGGTCCTGAGGTGGGAGACAAGCTTGCTGAGTTTCAAGGAAGAGAAAGGAAGCCAGAATGGCTGGAGCAGAGTGAGCGGGGCAGAGAGCAGCCAGAGACAGTGCTGGGGGCACACCGGGGTCATTTGTTCTCATCCTGTCTGACTTTAGGCTCTGCAAAGGTCCCTTTCCCAGCATGTGCGTCCACCTGCCCCCAGGACAGGGCTCTCCATTTCCTTTTGCCTCCCCTGATACTTCATCGAAGGGTTAGCACGTGGGGACCTTCAAAGCCCCAGACCCACGGGTGGGCAGGAGCCTTCTCCTGGCTTCTCATGCTTTCCAGCCTGACTTGGCCTTGACCAGAATGTGCAGTGGGCCTGGGGCCAGGCCGGGCTGTGGGAGGCCGGTCTCCCTCTGGCTTTCATCTGCAGGCAGGATCTCTTTCATCGTATCTGTTGTTTTGAGACCATGTGCTGACCCGTGGACAGTGAATGAAAGTGCAGGAACGCACCCCGATAAATCTGCACGGAATTACAGGAAGGGCCCACCATCAGGGTGTCCCACACCCCATGGGCCCTCCCCTTCTCTGTTCCACTGAGGACTCCTTGGGGCCTGCTGTCAGGGGACAAGCTAAGAAAACAGAGGAAGCCGGGGTAGTGGCAGATGGATGAGAGCTGGAAGAGAGAATGGACACATGAACCCAGCACCAGGGGACGAGGGCAGGGGGGCTGCTCAGCACATTCGGCTGGAGCCGGACCACAGCCCAGGGCTTCTGGGCTCTGACTCAGTTCTGTGGAGGACTGAGCACTTTCCAGCTGCTGGATGCTGGAACGAAGACAATTGCTGTGAGAGCAGCCAGGTGTGGGACGGCCCACAGGCCGGTCAGGAACTCTGGACCAGCTCGGCGACCTTGGGCAAGTGTAGACCTCTCTGAGCCTCTGACCTGCTTTCTCCTCTGTAAAATGTTTCTGCCCGGGACGTTGGGAGGTTCTGAAATCATGTGAAACCATGTATACTTATGGCCTCTGGGAACTGCTGTATCTGCGTAAGTTTCTTGATCCTGTTCTTAATTTGTTACTCTTTAACCAGCCAGGCTCTGTGCTCCATCCTGGCAGGTACATCCTCTTACTGTCCAGCTAGTGGGGCACTAGGAATCACACTCATGCACATGAGCTATTTAGCAAACACTTCAGTGTGAATCCAGCATCTGGCATCTCCTTGCATGCCTCCACTTGCATGCCTCCGTGGACAGGCAGCTGACTACCGACCAAGGCTGCCGTATTCCATGGCGGAACAGCTCTGACTGGCTATAAGGTGCCTCTTACATTGAGCACTGTTCCCCGTTCTGTTTCCTGTTCTGATGCCACTAGACCTGGGATAATCCCAATTACTCACCCATTTCCGTGGTGATCTTTCCAGAACCCCATGGCCCTGAGGATGCTTCCCTGTCAACTCCAAGAGGGCCAGACTGATTCCAGTTTTTGCGGTCTTTCTCTTCTTTTTCTGAGTTTTCTACAATGACGATGTGCTGCTTTTACTATTTTCAAAACTCATGTTAAATTATATTATTTATGATAACCAAACATTACGGAATGTGAGAAGAGAAAAAGAAAGTCTCCTTTTTCTTTTCCCTCCAAACCTGGTTCTGCTCAAGGACCAGAGGAATATTCCTCTTGCCTTTTCTCTATCTTTGGTTCTGTATATGCCTAAGCACAGAGTAGCACAGAGACCTCAGCAGGCAGCACAGTGCAGGGGTTGGGAGCACAGGCTGTGGGGCCTGCTTGCAGCTTGCACTTGACTCCTCCCTCTCAATCTCAGCTTGCTCATCTGTAAAATGGAGGTAATTATGGTACCTACCACACAGGCTCATTATGAGGACTGAGTGAATTAATACGCACAAGTGCCTAAACCAGTGCTGAGAGCACACGAGACATCACAGGTATTTTGTTTTGTTTTTAATTAAAAACAGACGGTGTTATATGTACATTTAACTTGCTTAAATGTACCTATAACATTTAGCTTAACTTTTAGCTTGCTTTCTCATCATGGACAGCTCACCATGTGAGCACAGGCAGATCTATCACGTCTTCACAGCTGCAGAGCTGTTGTGTGATCACACTCGTGATTCATCCACTTTTAATATCAGGAAAAGCCACTTTTAAGAAAGGTCCTAGGATAAGGCCCTTAGGCAGGCTGCGGCTGCTGTTGGTATCATTTTTTTCCCCAAGGAAACCCTTTGGTTTTCTCCTTAATGGCCCATGGTGGCCCTGAGCAGGCCAGACCAGCTCTCAGGAGTGGGAACCTGTCTCTGACCAAGAAGGCAGCTGGGCACCAACAGGATTTGGCCCTACTGATGGCGGTGATTGGGAGAGAGTAGGTGCAGATGAGAAGTGACCATACATGCTTGTGATATAACCAGGGCCCCTGTGGGCAGGCCTAATCAGAGAAGGCTTCCCGGAGGAGGCAGGATCTGAATGGCATCTTGAACAGTAGGAGGGAGTTGAATAGTTAGAGATGGGGTTGGAGTGGACCCATGGCAGAGACAAGCCTGTTCGGGCCAGTGAGGAGCTTAGAGTTTCTAGAGTGAAAGAGCCAGATAAGAGAAAAGGAGAACTCTGAACACCAGGCTGCATGTGGGCTTACCCTAACTGACAGCAGTGGGGAGCCACAAAGTGTTCTAGAGAAGAGGAATCTCCATTTTTGTATAACCCTGAGAAAGGTTCTAAGCCTCTCTGGGCCTCAGCTGCCTGTGGGTGCTGGAATAGACTTGGGGGAAGGTATGGAGGGGTATTTAGGGACTGGAATTTAGGATCAGGCCCTGCTTCCTCTAATCAAGGGGACCCAGAAGAGTGGGGATAATCCCAGAGGTCAGGCCCTGCCTTTAGATCCCCGCTTCACAGAATTCAAACCATTTCCTTTCCTTTTAATCTGCTGGCTTTCCAGGGAAATCTGATTTGCAAACATGTTTTCCTAGCAGGGCAAATGAGCGCTATGCAAACAATGAAGATAGCCGTGTGTGATAAGGGTGCTGGGCTGTTCTGGCATCTGGCCTAAATGCAACAGAGGGACTGGCTGCCACTGGCTGCCACAGGCATGGAGAAGATGCCAGGCCTCCTAACATCTGAGCTGAATGGGGCCTTAGGAATTATCTAACCCACAGATAAACAGACCCACAGAGGCAAGGGGCTTGCCCAGGGGCAAACAGGATGGGGGGCCTGACCCCCTGCCGGTACTGGGCCCCCACACTCAGCTGGAGGGGCTGGGTCTGACTCCCTTCCTCTCTGTGGCAGGCTGTGCTGGTTGAGCTCACGTTTGGATTCAGAGTGGCTGATGGAGGCCCTGGTGGGGTCTCTCCAGTGGGGATTCGAATTCGCAGAGAGAAGAAGGAGTTGGGTACTTGAAGTCAAGGAATGGGGGAGATGAAGGCTGTGGGGAGAAGGTACATCTTCTTCCTCAGAATGGTTTTGAGCCTTGATGGAGAAAAGGGTGGAGACAGAAGCTGCCCAAGCTGTCGTCAAGGAAACCATGAAAGACCAAGGACTCAGATGACAATTCCCAAACTGGAGTTGGCCTAAGTTCACCCCTTGACCACCTCATCATGGCAGATGTGGTATCTGGAAGCTCAGGATGACTAAGGTGGAGGGTGGCCGCACCTGGTGAAGATTTTTCGAGGGAGCACCTGAGGCCAAGGCAGTGGCAAGCACCTGATCAGCAGGTGAGAAGTATGCACAGACTTGCTCCTGGACGTGGGCTGGGCACCACCGTGGGAGGTGCCGGAAGTAACAGGCCTTCTGGTTGGGCGTAGGGAGGGGGTGTTGGAGGGGATGAGGCCTAAGAATCTTCTTCATCCAGGTATTAATGTAAGTGTGATGGGTGAGGCCTGGGCAGTTGGGTTCCAGTAAATTAACATCATCCTTGACTCTATAGCAGGCCCAGAGCTCAGAGGCTGCTGGGGGGACCCTCAGTTCGGAATGAACAAGCCTCCTTTGCCTTCTGGGGTAACTTGCACTGTGCCAGAAGTTTTCACACTCAAACGGGGTTGGTGTTTGTTCCATTTTCCAGATAAGGAAACCAAAGCTCCTAGATTGCCATGAAAATGACCTCACGAGTGACTCCCCTTTCCTCTCTACAAAGTTGTCTTTCTCTAGGAGAAGATGTTAATGGTGGAATTTGGGGCATTGCAACAGACTAGACCAGACCAGGCTGGGCTGTTGGCACTCCTGAGGGCACTGCCAGCTACAGCTGAGCCTCAGGGAAGTCTCAACTTCTTCTGCAGCCCCCACCCCACCCCCATCAGTGCCGCCTAGAGAACCAGGATGCAGGATGCTTTCCCACGTCATTTCATTTTCTTGGGGACCATTCCATACAGAACCAGCTGCTCCACAGGGTGGCACAGCCATCCCATCCCCTCTCTTTGGGATGTCAGTTCAGAGTTCAGCCAACATCTGCATGAGACGAGCACAGATAGAATGTCTTGGCCTGACTTAACCTTGGACAACGAGCCAGGCAAAGCGGCAGAGGGTCCCAAAGCCCCCACTTCCTTTTCCCGACCACTGTCCTTTCCAATCCCCTTTGTGCAACCTCTCTGAGCCTCAGTTTCCCCACCTGTAAAGGGGGGGTCATGGAGACAACACCTCATAGGCTTGTTGTCTTTCTCCAGTGCCTGACACTGTCACTGAGCAAACTTAGAGACCAAGTTTCACTTCTTTCCTGTCCTTACAGGTACCCAGCCAAGTTCCCTATGGGCTTCTCATCAAAGCCAGGGCCACCAGCAGCCTGCGGGAGGCCATGCTGTCCAGTGGTTAGCAGCTCTCTGGGTCCATGTCCTGGCACCTCTTACTTCCCTGTGACCTTAGACAAGTCAATTAGCCTCGCAGAGCCTCAGTTTCCACATGCGTAGAATGGGGACAATGATAGTACCCCCCCAATAGGATTGTTTTAAAGATTAAATGAAACTCAGCCCAAGGCCGAGCAGTTAGTTAGTGCTCAATCCTCAGCCACAAGGGCTGCTGAGAAGTGCAGTGAATGTGGGGACCGGGAAGTGCTTCATCCCCAGGGAGGCCACATCAGTCTCCCTTTATTAGATCATAAGTGCTTTTAACAAGGCAGACAACAGAAGGCAGGCGGCCCGCTAGCGAGAGCCAAGAACCCGCATCCATTCTCCAAGCCCCCGGACATCAAAAACAACACAAGAGGCCGAACATCAAAGAATGAGCAGCAAGTCCAAATATTTCACTGCGCTCTTATCTTAATTAAAGCAAGTCCTATGTGGAGTTTTTGATGACACAAGTTGGAAAGCCAGGGTCTGGTTTTATTAGCTTTCACTGATACCCACAGAGCAGTCTGTGACTTGCCCAAGGTCACCCAGCACCCTGGGGCCAGAGTTGAGGCCCCAAACCCAGGCCTCAGATGCTGGAGCCAGGGCTCCTTTCAAACCCCCCATCTCCACCCGCCCCACCCCAGATTGAGCCACAGGGAGCCAGGGTTGGAGTTTCAGGGGAGAGGTGTCTGTTTGTTCATTCATCTACAGATTTAATCACATTTTTTGAAGGCCTTCTATCTTTCAGGCATGTTCTAGGCTCTGGGGATATAGCAATAAACAAGACAATCTAGTGGGGTGGGGCAAGCAGATGTCAATAAATAATTACATAAGTAACCATGTCATTGCAACTGTGGTAAATGCTATTCTCTATGTCCCTTCTCTTTGAATCTGGGCTCTGTGACTGCTTCGTCGATAGATCACATTGGGAGCGTTACTGTAATACTTTCCAGGCCCAGACCTATATCCCTTCTCTTGGGATGCTCACTTTTGGAACCCAGCCACCATGGTATGAGGAAGCCCAAGCTGCCCCGCCCAGAGGCCCACATGGGGAGAAACCGACTTACCAGCCTCTGTGGAAGGTTTCCTCCAGCCCTGGCTGACACCACGTGGTGCAGAGATCAGCTGCCCCTGCCCAGCCCTGCCCAAATTGCAAATTCATGAGCAAATCAAAGGATTGTTGTTTTTAAGCAAGTTTTAGGGTGGTTTGTTATACGGCAAGAAACAACTAGAACACCACATCTCACCTTCATGAGGTAGGGTAGACCCAATATGAGAAAACTGAGGTTGAGAAAGGTAAAATGGCCTGTCCAAGGTCACACAGGTAATGAGTAGCAAAGCAAGATTAAAAGGCTTCAAAGTCTGTGCTTTTTCCACACTACCCTATCACTGTCAGCTCAAGAGCAGGGAGCCAAGAGGATTCCCATTAACACCTTCTGACTCAAAAGCAGGAAACCTCGAAGGTGGATTTTTAGGCATGGCAGAAGGTGATTGGGGAGAGTTTTGAGCAGGGGAGCTTCCAGCATTCTCAGAGCCCTTCTAGGTGTACCCCATAGGTGCATCTGCTAGCTGTTTTGTAAGGAGAGTCCGTGGTGGCCTTTCGAGGTGAGCAAACAAAGTCTCATTCCCTGTTCTGGGCCTCTGTTTCCCCATCTGATAAAAGGGAATGGACAGCAGGAACCCCAGTCCTGCTCAAGCTGGGGCTGCAGATGGGCTTATAGATAGCATGCACAGCTTTCCCAGGGCCCCTTGTCAGAGTCCAGCATTCCATTTTGAAAGGAATGAATAATAGCCCAGACTCCTACAATGGGAATCTTAATGCAAGAAAGTCCACGGTAGGCAGGGAGGGAGAGGGCAAAACCCACCCCTGAAAACTCTGTAAGCAAAGCAGCCTTCAAAATACGTGTCTTCTGAGGCCTGGGAGGGAAGCAGAAGCTCTGGGTTCGGGTCCTGGCTCTGACCCTGACTCTCTATGTGACCTTAGGAAAGTCACTGTTTCCCCTTGGGCCTCATACATACAATGAGAGAATGGGCCAGCTGATCTGGAAGATCCTGATGGGGTCCAACAAGCAGGGACAGATCAGCCCAAAGAAACTGAAAAGCTTCTCCATCCCCAACCCCCAGGAGCTCAGCGTATTTAGCAGTCAGCAAGGAGCCAAAGCCTTGGGCTGTTTCTGGAAGCAGTGATGTAGGTGCGCTCCACCAGGCAAATCCCCCTCCTCCTCCTCTTCCCCCTCCACTGTCATCGCTATTATTTATTTGGCTTTCAAATGGGCCACCCAGAGCTCTTTCTAAAGATAAAAATATCATAACTCAAAGCCTCCAGCAGCAACCCATGATGGCGGGTTACACGCAACGGCTTTGTTCCTTCAGGCTCCGACTAGCTTGAGGTCTTATAAAACCCGAGCGTGCTCTTCCAATGTTGCATTGAGGAGGAGGACGCAGATGGTGGCACGTGCCAGCACCCTCTCTGTGCCAGGCACCGTGTGCAATACTTCCCACGCATCATCTCATTTGCCCTTCCCAGTAACCCTGCAACACAGTCAACTATCACAGTTTTATACAGATGAAGAAGCTGAGGCCTGGAGAGAGAAAATAACTTGTCCAGGGTTGCGAAGTTTGCACTGAGAATCAGGTCAAAGCAATTTGTCTCCAGAACCTCAATTTAAGTGATGAGGCTATGTTGCCTCTCAGCAACAACAATGACTACTACCACCGCCACCGCCACTGCCACCCTTCACTGAGCACTTACTGTGTGCTAGGCCTGGAGCTCAGGGTTTGATGGTTTGTTCTAACAAATCCATGCTACCAAACAAATCAACCCAAAACTTACCGGTTTAAGACAATGATGTTTATTTATTTTGCTCGTGAATCTGCAAGTGGGCAGGGCTGGGTGAGGATGCCTCATCTCTGCTTCAGCTGGGATGACTCTAACGCCTGGGACAGGAAGACCTCGGGGCTGGCTGGGCATCTCCCCCCCTCTCCTCATTCCAGTCAGGGGCTCTCCATGTGGCCTCTCCAGCAGGCATCCTTGGAGTCATTTATTTCTTAAATGGTGGCTGGGGGCTCCTGGAGACCAAAGCAGAAGCAGCCAGTGCCTCCTGAGCTAGCCTTGGAAGGCCGGCAGTGCCATGCCTGCCACATTGTGTCGGTTACAAGTGAGCCCTTGTAAGGCCAGTCCAGATCCACAGGGAGGGGAATTGAATGCCCCCCTCTCAATAAGAAGAGTGTCAAAAGATTTGTGGCCATTTTTAATCCACCACGCTATGCTCTCGCTTAACAATCTTTACAAAAACCTATGAGGTTCATTTATCCACTGACATTTATTGAGCACCTCCTATGTGCTAGACACTGTTGCAAGCCTGGGGAAAGCGCAATGGACATGGATGTCGTTATACCCACCTTACAGATGAGGTGACGGAGACTTACAAAGGTCTAAGAGCCAATGAAAGAGGCCAGCACTTTCCCCGTGGACTCGCATTGGCCCTTCACAACAAGCCCATGAGGCAGGTGCTGTGATCAGTCGCCCTGCAGTGGAGCAGCAAGATTCAAGCCCTGGTCAGCAGGACTCTCAGGCCAGCACTTGCCAGCACCCCTTCCTGCCTTACCATAAGCGTGTTCTAAGTCTACACTTCACTGTGACATGGCTGCATGGGCCCTGCTGGACATGAGGCCACCCCACAGGAAGGGCCAGGCTTATGGAGGAGAAGCCCCCCCCCCCACACCCCGTTGGTGCTGTTCAAAAGCCAGCCCCGGTGAGAGCGCGGGAGGGAGGGATGCCTGCGGGAGGGAGGGAGCGAGGGAGCCAGGATAATGGCCCGGCCTGAACCTGTCGCCACGGCAACCGCAGGGGCTGTCTGGAGCCAGCAGCCTGCCAGGCCTTGGCCCCACAAAGCCAGGGAGGGAGGCAGAGGGGGCGGGCCTGGAGGGGCATAAATCAGGGAGTTCTATGCCCCTGACTCCGGGCAGACGATTTATGGGGCTGCTCAGAGCCCACGGGACGCACCAGGGAGAGAGAGAGGATCTCCCTGTTCCCACCGCCCCTGGGGCCCCTGCTCGGACTCGGGTGCAGGTACAGGGTGGGCTGGAAGAGGCGCCTGAGCCTGAGAGCCCCTCCAGGCCACCCTCAGTGCTCCTGAAGGCCCCTGCCCCCACCAGGCCTGCAGACCCTCTATGCCCACCCCACCAGCATGCTGTCCCATGCTGACAGCAAACATTTCAAGAAACAGTTACCCTTAACTGCTTGAAATGCACGCTGATGTTTTCTATTCTATTCTTTTCTCTTCCTTTTTTAAAATGCTGGTCACAACCCACTAAATTAATGTCATGACTCAATAATGGTTACTGAACTGTACTTAGGTAAACACCAAGACAATGGAAGCAAGATGGGGAAACTGAGGCTCACTCAGCCCTCTCTCCCTTCACGTGCAACTGAAACAGACTTTGCATGTGTCATCTCTTCCATCCTCCCCACAAGCACCTGGCTCTGCCTCCAAGGCCCAAGCTCATTCCCTAACCATTTTAGCTATCCAAGATGGAACCAGCTTCCTCGAAAGGTAATGAGCTGCCCATCTCTGAAGTCATACAAGCAAAAGTTGAATGACCACCTGCTGGGATGCCCCTAGGGAGGGGCAGACCTAGTCCTCTGAGCATATACAGCATGGCAGGCAGGCAACTCTGACCACTCTGCCCATGTGGGGGCTAAGCCATGGACAGGATGGAGCAGAGGCTGCATGCCAGCCAGCCCCACTAGGGAGGGCGCAGAGCTTAAGGCTGGTTCAGACAGACAAGGGAGCAAAGATGTCACAAAGAAGGTGAATATGCCTGGTGGAACCCAGCAGAGATGGCAGGGGGCAGGTGGGCCCACCTGGTGCCCAGCCCCCTCCGTCCTGGCAGCTTTGCACCACCTGCACAGACCTGCAGGATGCCTGTGCTTCCCCTGGCTGGGCCCCTGCTCCCCGAACAACATTCCAAGCCCCAAGTCACCCCTGTTGCCACCCCACCTCCTGCCCTTCTCAGCTCTCTGCCTCCAGAAGTTCTTCTTACCAGGTTGTGCCGAGATGCTGAGAAAGGCTAAGGACAACATTTCAGCACAGCGGAGGGGCCTAGTGCTCTACACTCAGCTGGGGTTGGATCCCCAGTCCCAGCTCTGCCATTCACCACTGTGTGCAAAATACTTCACCGCTCCCAATATTATGGGGCTGTAATATCTACCTCACGATCACAGATAAGGGACCATGTCCACAGTCTATTAAGTTAAAAGGGCAAATATGTTCCCATGTTTGTTAAAAACAAAACAAAACTAAAACCAAAACCCTGTATTTACATGTTTGCTATGCACAGAAAAGTCTGGAAGAAAACGCCCCATACAGGTAGTAGAAGGAGTAGTGGAAGGGGAGAGATGGGTGATTTTCATCTCATACTCTAGACACTCCTAAATTATTTGGGAAAATCTAAACCCAGAAGCATGTATTAATTTCATAACAAAAAAATTGAAATTAGGAAAATCCGCCCCCTTCTGCACTCTTGCTGCAAGTATGTCAAGGATAAGTCCACGGAGCAGGCTGAGCCCGGAGCCCGGCCACCCCAACCTTCCCATCCATTCTCTCCTTCCAGGGGTCTTGTCCATTCCCAGACTGTTTGTTTTTTTTTTAAAACTGGTGAATTAAAGATGTATAAAGATATAGCAATGTTATTCCAATTAAGGGGACAACGGGATTTTCCTTCAACGTGAAGCACGACTGCTGACCACTGTCTGGCCTCCTGCAGGCATGTGTGGTGCGATTCCGAGCACGGTGGGGCTCGAGCATCACACATTAGGGGGAAAGGCAGCCTTTAAAACTCACACCAATCCCACGAGCTGGATACAGTTATTATGGCCATCTTACAGCACAGGAAAGTGAGGCTCGGAGCTGAACACCTCGTCCAAGGTCAAAGGCTTTGCAAGGGGCAGAGATAAGGGGGCACAAGTTCTTCTGACCCTGAGCCTCTCGAGGGCTTCCCTCTGGGTGGTGGGGGCAGCACCAGGAGCACAAGCATGTAAGGGAGGAAGTGAGGCCCACCCCTGCCAGCCTCCTCTGCCCCAGCCTGAACTGGGTCCTTTAGCTCGTTCCATCTTCTCAGCAGCCTTCCTTCGCTCGGGGCCTCCACATTGGCTGTTCCCTTGGCTTGGAATGCTGTTCCACCACATGTCTGAATTTTGGGTTTTCTCAGCATTCAGGTCCTGGTCCAGATGCTTCTTCCTCAGAGAAGCCTGGTCTGACCATCAGGGCTAAACTAGCACCACCCCCAGGGCCCCCATGGACCTGGCCGCCCACCTGCACTGTCCTCCTCCCCGCCCCATTGGGCGTTACGCTGCCTCTTGGTTTACTAGGTTTCGTCTGTCTCCCTCTGGGAGTGTCAGTCCTGTGAGGGCAGGGCCTGGGCTGTTGGCTTGGGAGGTGTATTCCATGTGCTCAGAATGGTGCCTCGTGCCACACAGTAGGTACTCAATAAAGATCTGGCAGACACTGTCGGTGTCCCACCCACATTCCCTCAACACCCTCTTCTGTGAACCCCGACTCCCAACACTTCTGACTGCCAGCACCTACAATTCTCACCTGGGGTCTTTCTGGTGGCCTGAACCTGCCCTGTCCACACACTGGTCAGGCCAGAAGTGTCAGGGGTCAGTGCTCCCCAGCAGCATCCTTAGGCAAGGACAGATGGAAGCTGGTGGAAAAATAGTCCAGCCCTTTCCCCTGGGCTGGAATAACTCTGAGGCATGTTCCACACTGTCTCCCTGAGCACCCCAGATGGACTGAGCCTCAGTTTCCCACAGTGGTACCTGCTAAGCCCCCTCACTGCCTTATTGTTTATTGCCTTCTTCCCTTCTAAGCAAGTTCCCAGGGCTACCAGGGCAAAATTCTACCAAATGGATAGCTTAAAACAACAAATTTATTCTCTCATAGTTTGGGAGGCCAGAATCCAAAATCAAGATGTTGATTGGTTTCTTCTCCGGGGTGCAGAAGGAGGATTGGTTCCAGGCCTCTCTTCCAGCTTTGGTGGTCACTGGCAATCCTCGGTACTCCTTGGCTTGTGTCAGCATCACTTCAATCTCTGCCTCTGTCATCACACGGTGTTTCCCTATGTGTGTTTCTGTGTCTTCACGTGGCCATCTTCCCTTCATGTGTGTCTATGTGCTCAAATGACCCTCATCTTGTAAGGACACCAGTCATTGCATTAGGGCCCACTCTAATCAAATATGACCTATCTTAACTTGATTACATCCACAAAGACACTCTTTTAAAATACGGTCACATTCACATGTGCCAGGAGTTAGGATTTGAACATATCTTTTGGTGGGGGACAAAATTCAATTCATAATTCCTTCCCTGTCACAACCTCCTCTTTCCCATGGTTATTCCTGGGACCACTTTCCAAACTACTTTGTTCAAATCCTTGTCTCGAATCTGCTTCTAGGGAATCCCTGCCTAAGATGAAATACTTGTCGAATAAATCAATCAATAATGTTTGGCAGAGGACGAAACTGAGATTCAGAGGGTGACAGCCCTTGCTCAGGGTCTGACGTTGACACTGGTGAGCACTGGAGCTGCGATTTTACCCCAAGTCCTGTTTCCAAAGTTCCCAAGAAGAGACACTGTGAAGAGCTGTCTGTCAATGGGGTGATGTTTTGAAAGGTGATGAGCTCCCCACCCCTAGAAAGCTACAACCAGAGCCTGATCAGAAATGCGCCAGCAGGGATCCCTGCACATGCTGAGAGCTGGTTTGGGTGACCTCAAAGGCCTGACTAGCTCTGACATCTGAGTCTACATTTTTAAAGCATGTGGTAAAAAATCCAGGCCTCAGGGTCAGTGAGAAGAATAACCTTCCCTTGACCTCCCCAGAGCCTCGCAGCAAAGCCAAGTTTGTCCAGAATCAGCTTTAATTTGATGTCTCTTCTTCTCGTTTATTAAAGGGACACAAAAGAGAGAAAACCACTTGAATTGTCCCCCAGGCTGGCTGGCTATAAATGTCTCCACAGAAGGGCCCAGCCTGGGCTTTGGTGCCCAGCAATTATAGCTGCTATGAGACCCGCCCAGATGACCAGCCCAGGCACCTCTTTGGTCTCCTCCTTGCCCAGGCAGGTCACAGCCAGCAAGAGTCCCTCTTGGAGGGCAGACTATGGACCCCATGAGCCACTTAGCAATGTGACAAGTACATCCAGCTGCTCTTGTCCAGCCTAGGGGCAGCGTGGCTGTGGGGGGCATGTTTCCCAATTTCCTCCAAGTTTACAGCAAGCCCAGATGGGAAAGCATGGAGGAGGGACAGTCAGCTGTGAGTTCTGCAGAAATCTCCCCTCGCCCCTTCAGTTTCTGTGTGTCCCTCCAACCTTAGGCAGAAGGGGGACAGGGGAAGGTTGGATCCTCTTTTTCCTCCTCAAGAGCTGTGCATAGCTCTCTACTGCCCAGTGAGCAAAGCCCCGATCCTCAGTCTGGTTAGAGGAAGAGGGAGAGAGAGATCTCACAGAACAGCAGGTACAAGCACAAACTCTGTCAAATCCCAGCTTCCACACTCGCTAGCTGTGTGACATCAGGCAAGCTGGTGAACCTCTCTGAGCTGCTGGTTCCTCATTCGTTACATGGGTTGATAATGATGCTGCCTACTTCATAGGGCTGTTGTATCTCTTAAATTTAGAGTTAACCCACAAAAAACCCTTACCACAATGCCTGCCACCCAGTAGTGCTCAGTAAGAGCCAGGTTCAATACCTATTGAGGACTCACTATGTGTCCGACACCAAGCGAGGCACTTCCCAATACCTACCTCATCTGACCTTCCTAAGCACCTGGTGAAGTAGATACTATTATTGTCCCTGTTTTGCTGAGGACAAAACAGATTTCGAGCAGTCAAGGAGCCTCCCTAAAGTCTCACAGGAAAAGGTGGAGCTGGGATTGGAATCCTGGTTTCTCTGACTCCAGGAGCTGTGAGCTTGCAAGACTCTGGGCAGTCCCTGGATAGAAAAGGAAGGTCTGTGTCTGGCTCTGCCTCAGACACATTTATTCATCTGTTTCTTCCTTCACTTGTTCCTTCCTTTTTTCATTCATTCAATCAACAAACACGTATCGAGCACCTGCTACAAGCCAGGTGCCTTGCAGATAGAGGCTCACAAGAGACACAGGAACCACGCTGTCAGCAAATGTACAACCTTATCCACTTCTTCCTTTATGGATTGTGCTTTTGGTGTTGCATCTAAGGAATATTTCCTTAACCCAAGGTCACAAAGATTTTCCCCTATGTTTTCTTCTAGGAATTTTATAGCTTTAGATTTACACTTAGATCTATGATCCATTTTGAATTATTTTTTAAAATATAGTATGAAGTATAGATGGGAATTCTTTACTCTTTCTTTTTGTTTGTTTGTGTTTTGTTTTTCCATGTGTATATTCAATCATTCTAGCACCGTCTAATAGAAAGAATATTCTTTCTCCACTAAATTGTCTTTGCAGCTTTGTCAAAAATCAGTTATCCATCTACATATAGGTCTATTTCTGAATTTTCTTTTCTGTTCCGTTGATCTATTTGTCTATCTTTATGCCCATACCATGCAGTGTTGATTACTGTAGCTTTATAAGTCTTGACGTCAGGAAGTGTTATGTCCTCCCACTCTGTTCTTTTTCAGAGTGCTTTGACTATATTCTAGGTCCTTTGCACTTTCATATGACTCTTAGAATCAGCTTGTCAATTTCTACAGAAAAGCCTGCTGAGATTTTGATTGGGATTGCACTGACTCTATAGATTAATTTGGGGAGAACTGACATCTTAACAACATTGAGTTCTCTTATCCATGAACATAGTATATCTCTCCATTTATTTATGTTTTCTTTAATTTCTCTCAGCAGTGTTTCATAGCTTTCACTGTACAGGTCTTGCACATTGCTTTTCAGTGTTTCATATTTTTTGATGATGGTGTAAATGTTTTTTTATTTCAATTTCTGATTGTTCATTGCTAACATAAAGAAACACAATTAGGTTTTTGTATATTGATCTTGTATCCTGCAATCTTGCTAACCCCAGTTATTAATTCTAGTGCTCACTGTTTTTTCTACATACAAGATCATGTTGTCTGCAACAGCTTTACTTCTTCCACTCCAATCTGGATGTCTTTTATTTCTTTCTTTTCCCATATTGCACTGGCTAGCACTTCCAGTACAGTGTTGAATAGAAGTGGTAAGAGCAGACATCCTTGCCTTGTTCTTTATCTTAGAGAGAAAGCATTCAGTTTTTCACCATTAAGTATGACATTAGCTGTCATTTTGTTTTGTTTTTGGTAGGTTCCCTTTATCAAGTTGAGGAAGTTCACCTTCAATTCTTAGTTTGCTGAGAGTTTTTATAAGAAATGGCTGTTGAATTTTGTCAAATGCTTTTTCTGCATCTATTGGGATGGTTATAGAATTCCTCTTTTTTAGTTTGTTAATATGGTGAATTACTTTGCTTAATTTCCAAATGTTAAACCAACCTTGCATTCCTGGGGTAAACTCTGCTTGGTTATGATGTGTTATCCTTTTTCTATGTTCTGTATTGCATTTGATAAAATTTTGTTAAGAATTTTTGCATCTATGTTCATGAGGGATATTAGCTGTAGTCATCTTTTCTTTTAATGCATTTTCTGGTTTTGGTATAAGGGTGATGATGCTAGCCTCAGCATGAGTAGGAAAATATTCCCTCCCCTGCAATTTTCTGAAAGAATTCATGCAGAATTGATATTATACTTCCTTAAATGAATGGTAGCTTGTGTCTACTAAAGGAAAGGAATTTCTCCATTTCATCCAAGTCACTGAATTTATTGGCACAAAGTATTCATATTATTCCCTTATTGTCCTGTTTTAAAGTCTTTGTCTGCTAACTCTAACATCTGTGTCAGTTCTGAGTTGGTTTTGATTGATTTTTCTCCTCATTATGGGTTGTATTGTCCTGCTTCTTTGCATGCCTGGTAATTTTTGATTGAATGCCAGACATTGTGTATTTTGCCTTATTGGGTGCTGTGTATTTTTGTATTTCTATAAAAATTCTGGATCTTTGTTCTGGGGCACAATTAAATTGCTTGAAAACAGTTTGATCTTTTCAAGTCTTGCTTTAGATATCTGTTAGGAGGGACCAGAGAAGCATTTAGTATAAGGATAATTATTTCCACTACTGAGGCAAGACCTTTCTGAGTACTCTACCCAGTGCCCCATGAATTATGAGGTTTTTCAGTCTGGAATAGGCATAATTCCATACACTGTGTTCCTTCGAATGCTTTGGGGTGGTTCTTCTCATCTCAAGTAACTTCCTCACATGCATTTACACTTGTGAGACTTAAGGGGATTTTCAAAAGCCCTGAAATTACACACAGATAGACCCCTGCATATGTACTTGTCATCCTGGGCCTCCGTCCTATTTTCTGTGGTTGTTCCATACTCCAAACATCACAACAATAAAGGCCAAGAGCCCACCCTCCAACTCAACATCTATTTTGAATTTTATTTATTTATTTTTGTTTTGAATTTTAAAAGCAAATCCATTGACAAGGACATGAATTGGGGCCACTGTAGAATAGCCAGGTGTAATCCTTGATCACCAGTTTCAGTCTTTTATTTCTCCCTTATTATTCTGTTAACAACATTATCAAGCTCAATAGAAAATCATTTGTTAAAATGAGAAACCCATGCAGAGTAACAAAGATTTGAGTCTTTTAAACCAAAACCAGTACCTGTCTCCCCTAAGACATCAGGAGAGAAGTGACTACCCCACTGTCAATTCCCCAAGCTGAAATTATTTTAAATCTGCACCCTGAATAAAATTACATCATCTCTTTTCTTCATTTAATGAACTTTATACTTTTAATGGGCTATGTCAGTATTGGTGACATTTAGCTCTATTTAATGTTCTCATGTACGTGGTGCTTTAATGCATTGCCACACTAAAACGTACTAACTTTAATCAGATTCTTTAAGGAATCAGTGACCATAAAACAGGTTAAGAATAACCATCAGAGGAAGGAATTTTTAACATTCAAAGCTTTGTCTTTCTTTTCTCCTCCTGCTCTCTCTCTACTACTTTTCTTTTCTATTCTCTGCCCTTCTCTCCCAGCAGCTCCCACCTCCACTTCAGGGTAAAGTCAGAAAGTCCTGGGCTCAACCACCTTCTTGTTAGGTGGCTTTGTTTAAGGTGATTTCTTAACCTCTCTGAGCCTCGGTTTCTTCTCATGTTAAAAGAGGGGCGATGCTATTCACCTAAGAGAGTGATTATGAGGATTGAATGAGATAATATGCATCAGACACCTGGCACATAGTATGTGCTTAGTAATGGAAGATGTTATTTCTTCATTTGATAAGTATTTATTGAGCATTTATTCTATGCAGCCTCTGTGCTAGGTGCTAGAGTTACAGAAAGAAAAGATTTCAATAAGGGATATCGGTGAACAAGTCAGTCGTACTGAATCCCAGTAAGAGATGTCATAGGAGTCTGAATAAAGTTATCAGAGGACAGGTCTGCCCCTGTGCTGGTAAGCTCCATCACTGAAGGGGTATCAGCAGAGACCAAGGGCACCGTTTTGGGGGGATGAGAACACGTTTATGTTTTTTGCTGCCTGGTGTCTGGATATGAGGGTGGGTGGGAGTAATACCTCTGAGCTTCAGGAAGAGTTGACTCCACTCCCAGTTGGTAGAGGTGGCAGTGCATGTGGCTAAGCTTGGCCAATAGGAACATCACATCCCAAGGTTTTTGGAGGGACTTGATAAGCATCTGGGGCTACTGGCAGCCACGTTGCTTTTCTGTAATACTGAGAATGAGGCCACCATGGAGGGACAAGAATTGAAGGATGTTCAGAGACCTGGCTTTGATGACATGGTTGGAACTGCTGGATCCAGCCATACCTGAAGCCAAACTCATTGACTGGGAAGTAAACTGAGCCAATAAAATCTCCCTTTATTTTTCATCTAGATCAGTTGGGTGCCTTTTTCTATTCCTTGTTGCCGGAAGAGTCCTATAACTGGCACAATGAAGACGCTGAGATGTTCAGTAAATGTTTGGTGGGGAGTGGGGGGATGGGAGGAGTTAGATGACCTACAAGGGCCCTTCCGGCCAGAGAGGCTGTGAGTTGGGCATTGAAGGGCTGAATTGCTGGTTGTTTGTGGGACAGCAGAACAGAGCGGGCGGTGCCGGGCCCTGCATTCCTCTGACTTCAGTTTCCAGTCCGGGAGCACTTCCTGGTGCATTTAAATGCGCCCCTGTGTGTGGGTGCCTTCAGGGGGTTTCAAAATAGCCTGAAATATAAACAGATTGGAAACCCATTCCTTCTCTTCCTCTCGCTGCTTTTCCTCTCTCCCAGTAGTAGGGGGGTGGAGCAGAGCTGCAGAACTTCTGTTTGGAGGATTTAGAAAACATTTCAAATTCAGGCTCCCTCTTTCTGCATTTGGCAAGCCCACCTGCCTGGGGCACTTTTCGCCCTGAGTGCCTGGCCCAAGTGTGTGGACAGGAAAAGTCAGACTGTTGTGCTCCAGCTTCAGGTCCCAGAGGTGCAAAGACCTGGCCTTTGCCAGCTTCAGGTTCCCAAGAAAAGGGGGCCTGCAGGGGAGCAGGAAGTCAACTGGGCAACAGGCTGGTCTCTGTCATTTTCCTGCTGATGGAGTAGACTCCTTCACAGCATAATTCCATGCAACAACAATTTACTGTGCAACTACCCCTATGCCAAACCCTGTGAGCTATCCAGGTGGACAAAAACAAGGAACAGCAAATGTATTCATCTGGAATACAGGAGTGTGAGCTTGCTGTGAACCTGGGATAGCTGGTTTCCAAAGATGGCTCTGAAACACACTTCCCAGAATGCACACCCTTGTGTGGCCCCTCCCCTGGGTCTGCACTGACTCTATGACTCCCTTTTGACCAACAGAATACGGCAGAAGAGACACTGTGTGATTTCGGAGAGTAGGTCAGACAAAGCCTTGCAGCCTCTGCTGGTCTCTCTCAGAACATTTGCCTGGGGAGCTCTCTCTAGGGACCCAGCCACCATGCTGGGGAAAGCCCAAGTCACAAGGAAACACCACAGGTAGCATTGTGGGGTCAATTGTGTCTCCCCTGCTCCACCAAAATTCATATGTTGAAACCCTAACCCCTGTACCTCAGAATCTCCTTGCTCGTATTTGGAGATAGAGATGTTGCAGATGTAATTAGGTAAGATGGCGCCATACTAGAGTAGGGTGGGCCCCTCATCCAATATGACTGCTGTCCTTACAAAAAGAGGAAATTTGACACAGAGACATGTACACAGGGAGAATACCATGTGAAATGAAGGTAGAGATATGGGCGATGCTTCTACAAGCCAAAGATCACCAGCAAACCACCAGAAGCTAGGAGAAAGGCCGGGAACAGATCCCCTTATGGCCCCCACAAGGAACCAACCCTGCTGACATTTTGATCTTGGACTTTTAGCCTCCAGATCTGTGAGACAAACTGTGTTGGATGATGAACAAATATCTCCTTCCTCAATTTCAGAAAAGAAATTTGGGTACCAGAGCAAAACTATTTGAGGATAATGCCATTCCTTATGATGGTTTGGACCAAGTCATTCTTAGCTAACGTGGGGAACCATTTTCTTGCTCAGAAAAAAAGCAAACACACCCTTAACTCAATGATGTCAGAGTTATTCTTTTGCAAGGAACAGGGCGAAGCGTGGCAACAGAGGACCACACACTTCTCACAGGAGACCAGACTGTGTAGGGTCTGGGGAAGAGAAATTGGTGCTTGCTAAAAGCAATGTGGGATCCTGGAATGAATCCTGGAACAGTAAAGGAGCACTAGTGGAAAAACTGGCAAAACCTGAATAATCTGTAGTTTAGTTAATAGTATACTGATGGTTATGTCTTAGTTTTCAGAACTGTACCACGGTAATGTAAGACGTTCACATTAGGAGAAATGGGGTGAAAAGTACACAAGAACTCTATGTACTGTGTTTACAGCTTTTGTGTAAATCTAAATGTTTTTAAGATAAAACATTTCTTAAACAAAAAGTCAGCACTTGCAATGGTGACATGTGTTCGTCTTTAGATAGGTCAAAGGGGAGTTGGCCAAACCCTTTGCTGATGAGGAGCAAAATCAACAAAATTTTGCCCTCCCAAGTGACAAGTGGGGTAATAGTTGTTCATAGGGTTATATCGGAGACTTAATGAAATAAAACATGTAAAGGGTTTGGCACAGAGCAAGGAACATGGCAAACATTCAATTCACTGTTAGCTGCTGTTGTTGTTAGTGAAGACACTTTGTTGCATCCCGTGATACCACATCAGTTGGTGTCAAGAGTTCATAATTCTGCCAGCCCACTGTGACTTTGCCCAATGCACCCTCAAAAGTTATATTAGTTATCTGTTGCTGCATAACAATGTTACCATAAGCACATTTACTATCACACAGTTTCTGTGGGTCAAGAGTCCGGGCACAGCTTAGCTGGGTCCTCTGCAAGGCTGTGATCCAGGTGTCGGCCAGAGCTGTGTCTCACCTGAAGGATCAACTGGGAAAGGATCTGTTCCCAGGCTCCTATAGTTGTTGGCAGGTCTGAACTGTATTCATAGTGCAACACTTCTGATACCAGATGCATGGGGTTTTTCCAGGCTAACAACCAATTCTCCAACTCTTCGGACACCAACTAGTTATCCAAAGATTTAATTCAATTCTGACTAATTACTGAGAGCATCAGACCCCTTGGGTTAAGGGCCCAGTCCCATAAAACAACCCCCACTTCAAATGCTAATTGCAAGTCCTGGGCCTCCTGTACTTCTGAACCCACTGGCTATAAACTGGGAGTTCCCAGAACCACCTCCTTGGGTTCAATTATTTGCTCGAACAACTCACAGAACTCAAGAAGGCACTTTACTTGCTATTACTGGTTTATTATAAAGGATGTAACTCAGGAACAGCCAAATGGAAGAGATACGTGGGGGGAGGGAGAGGATACAGAGCTTCTGTGCCCACCCGGCACCTCGATGTGTTCACCAAGTCACCCACCCAGATCTCCAAACCCCTTGCTTACAGCTTTCAGCAAGGTTCCATAGTGATTGATGGAGTAGATCATTGGCCTGGTGATTAACTCGATCTCCAGCCCTTCTCCCTTCCCCACAGGTCTGGGGTAGAGGGGGAGGGAGCGGGCTGAAAGTTCCAACCTTCTGCTCAAGCCTTGATCTTTCTGGAAACCAGCTCCCACCCTGAAGCTATGTGGGGGCCCCCAGCCACCTGTCATCTCATTACCATACAAAAAGACATTCATTACTCCAGAGATTCCACTGGTCTTAAAAGCTCTTGTGTCAGGAACTGGGGACTAAGACCAAATATTATAACAAAGGATGCTCCTGTAACCCCTATCACTCAGGAAATTACGAGGGTTTTAGGAGTTCTGAGCCAGGAATCAAGGATGAAGATCAAACATATATATTTTTTATTATATTGTAATATCACAGCAGGATGTAGTTCCTTGCAGGTTGTCTTGCTTGCCGTTGGCCAGAGACCACCCTCAGTTCCGTGCCAAATGGACCTCTCCATGGGTCAGCTCACTACATGGCAGCCAGCTTCAGCCAAGCTAGCGAGGGAGAGGGCTCCCAGTGAGAAGGAAGTTGCAACCTTCTCACTGTGATAAAGTAATCACAGAAGGGACATATCCCTTCACCTTTGCTGTACGCTGTTGGTTAGAAGCAAGTCACAGGTCCTGCCCATGTTCAAGGGGAGGGAATGACACGAGGTATGACAGCAGAAGGCAAGAATCACTGGGGGCCGTCTTAGAGTGTGCCCACCCCGGAGTCTTTTAACCGAGGCATGGCAGTTGGTGAATAGACAGCTGCCTGGTACCACAGTGTTAAAGGAAGCTGAAGTGGTGCTGAGGTGACCAGGGACATAGACAACGATAGCAGCCATTTACTGAGCACCTACTGTGTGCCAGACACTATCCTAAGTGCTTTATAAATATTTGTTCATTGAATCTTTACAACAACTCTTTGAGAGAGGGGTTATGAATACCTACTTAGAGAAGAGGTCCAGCGGGGCTCAGAGAGATTAAGTGACTTGCCCAAGGTCACACAGCAGAACGGTGGCAGAGCTCAGGCTAGGATTCAAGCTCAGTCTGCTTTACATCAAAGTCCTGGCTCTAAACCCTTATGGTGCCTTGTCTGTGTCAGCCAGTTGAATCTGGATGTTTCTCTAAAAATAAAAATAAAGGTCAGTTCCTGTCACATGAGGAAAAGATGAAAGAATTGGGTGTGTTTGATTAGAGAAGAAAAGGAAAAAGAGGTCATGGTCGCTGACTTCAGAGCTCAGAGTGGTTGTTGTGGGAGGAGAAAGGACACTTTTTCTGGATGGCCCAGAAAAATAGGGAGGGGGGTCAACTGTGGGGAGCCGAGGGAGAACCAGGGACAGACCCCAGCCTGGGTCAGCGTATGTTTCCCTCGCGTGGAAGGAGAGACTGGAGCTTATCTTTGCAGCTGAGCAAATATTTCTACTTCCTTTTGCAGGCTGGAGTCTGCCTCTTCTCCAGCCAGCTCGGCGGGCCTTCAGAGCAGTGGCCTTGAGTCGTGGGGTGGAGTTCAGCTCGGCCACCCTGACCAGATGTGACCAGAGCAAGAATTGCTGGGCCCCGGTCGGAGGGCATTGCTGACGTCCCATCCCCTTCATCTGGCACTCATCACCTGGATGACTGCACTGGGCTCCAAGGTCCCCACCTCCAGCCCATTCTCCATGTGGCAGCCTGGTCATCTTTCTACACTTACAGCTGGCCAGGTTGCTCCCTGCTTAAACCCTTCCATGGCTCCCTACTGCCCTCATAAATTTAACTAGACTGCAAGGTCCTACATGATGTGGCCCCACACATCTCCCAGGCCTCACCTCTGGCTGCTCCCCTCTTTGGCCCCAACTCCCATCCCACCTTTCAGGCCTCCAGAACGGTATGCTGTTCCCAACACACCACACAATTCCAAAGCTTCATGCTCACTCTGCCTGAAATGCCCTTCCACCTGGCACACCCCAGACATCCTTCAAAACCCAATTCAAACACCACCTCCTCTGAGAAGACTTCCCCGGCTCCCTCAGATGGAGTTGCTTCCTCTCCTCTGTGCCACAACAAACCCAGCACGAGTAGAAATTCACATTTATGGAGGACTCATTCCTTGCTAGGCCCCATGCTCAATGCTTCCCATGCATGAGCTCACAAAGTCCTCTCCGCTTATATCAGCTTTTTATCATCTCCATTTCCCAGATGAAGACACAGGAACAAAAATGTTAAGTGCTTTGTTCTAGGACATACAGCCAGTAAATGGCAAAGCCAGGGCAGGAACCGTCTGTGCTGACTTCAAAATCATTGCTCTTTTTTTTTTTTTTTTTTTTTTTTTTTTTTTTTTTTTTTCCTTCCCCG